>NW_026515926.1:0-84260 GCF_023601865.1 Aspergillus affinis | reverse complement strand
AGGTGCTGTGCGGTATGTGGATTAGGTCAAGATACTCCACTTCTCTGGTCTGGTTGATAACATCGTTCCAACAGTAACCATACTACTTGAGGATAAAAGCCGCTCGGATAATAATATCGATAATGATTCTCAGTCTCGCTTCATTTAGTGGCGCGTTGCGGAAAACTATGTTATCTTTTTCAAGACGTTCGGCTATATTGGTTAGAAAAGTACATAAAATCTACTATAATGATAGAAAATTTACTGAATATAGAGGGAATCTCAAAAACCTCACTAGAACTGATACCCCACCCTTCTGGGCTTTCGATCTCGACCTCTTCCAGACTGAACCTGGAGAGTATATCTTCCTCTGCTATAGAGGAAATTGCCAGCATTGGCAACTTTGCTTTAGCCACCTTCACTTTGGCTGCCTCCTCTCTGCGTGCCTTGCGTTTCATCTAAGCAGCAAGTATTTTGAAAGAAGCCTGCTCTTTGCGCTTCTTATTCCTGCAGCAGCCCTATTATACCAGCGCTCAAGCCGCTGTATATAGCGATGCTGCGTTTTGCTAGATTTGGCCATGTTGGACCGTCTTAAATAAACTTAGCCTATTTCCTAAACGGTCGTATTCGATTCCAAATAGAGAAAGAAGGGTTTTTTTTTTTTTTTTTTTTTTTTTTTTTTGGTATACGATTCGAAGTCAGAGGCTCGTAGGGATTTACTACGACTAGAAATTACTGCTATTTAGGAAACTACAACCAACACGGCCGAAATCAAAGCTTTGCGCTTAAATCAAATTTTCCATGTCTCCCAGCACCACGACCAAACCTCACTACCCCCTTAGCGCTCTCTTGATAAACAACCTTCATCCCATTATCATACTCGAACCCCATCGCATCTTCGAACGATTTAGCCCCATAAACAGCATAGTAACATGACTCGCGGTCCGCATTCAGACTTCCCTGCGGGAACGCCACCAGCTGCCTCGCAATGTTCGTCGCTTCCTCAAACGCCCTCCCTTTCGGAACGACCCTGTTCGCTAAACCCATCGCCAAAGCCTCCTGCGCACCAACCGCCCGACCTGTCAGGATCATATCGAGTGCTCGACCGAGCCCAATCATGGCTTGGAGTCGAACTGTTCCGCTGTCCATTAGCGGGATTCCCCACCGCCGAGAGAAGATCCCAAATGTTGCGTCCTCTTCGACTACGCGGATGTCGCCGAGAAGGCTGAGTCCTGTCCCCCCTGCTACTGCGTACCCGCATACGGCGCTTATCAGTGGTTTCCGAATCTGCATGCGAGATGGGCCGATGGCGCCGATGCGTGGGCCGGAGTTGTTGGCGGTGTCGGTCTCTTTTAGCTTGGCGACTTCGGAGAGATCGGACCCCGCGCAAAAGTTGCCGTGGGCGCCGTAGAATACGCAGACTTTTTGGGTTGGGTCGTTTTCGAAGTTGAGGAATGCGGTTGTTAGTTTCCGCCCGGTGGGCCCGTCGATGGCATTGCGGCGGTGCGGTCGGTTGATCGTTATAGTGGTGATTCCTTCGGTGGTGGCCGTGGCTTGAATTGAGAATGGTTCTTTGTCAAACGTGTCGGTTGTGGTCATGATGGTGGATTAAAATGTTACTATATGGTAGAGTATGGTATGAAGTGAAGATTAGTAGGATTTACAAGGCGTTGAATTGGCTTAGGGGAGGGATTGGTCTATATATTCGACACATGCTGCTATTGGAACAGGTCCATGCGCTATTGATGTACCTAAACATCACCATTGACAATATAGGAATATATCAGGGGGGTTACGGCCAAACAAAAGCCATGATTTCACCCATGGGACGCGGTCTCAATTTGATTACTTACCTAGGACAAGCCTCCGTTCAATAGTGTCGTCTTCTGGAAATAGCTAGTCGAGATGTTCAGCATGATCATACCACGTTGACATTGCAGGATAGCCCGTAATTGATTTCCATTCTATCAGAGCCCTAAATCCCAACATAAGGGAGATCACTTCTACAAATATGCTTTGGGCCCTGGATGGTCGGAATACATATGCGTAATGCTGGGTTGGGGGCGATTGCTGGATCTATCGCAAAGGAACACACCAACTTGACATAGCACACCCGTCCTCTTAACTCTCCTACAGAAAAAATGCTTTCGGTAGGTACTGTGAGATAGTCCCTTCGGTCCAAATCAATGATTATAGGGCTCGCTTGGATAGACGCTATCCTCGATCCTCGACCTCTATTTCCTTCTTCTTCTGCCCCTCTACCTCTTCCTATAACCTTCTCACCACCTATCTATCTCAACCTCGCCGCTATCTAGATCCGTCGTTTTTTTGGTTCAGCTGCTATTATATAACCCAGTTTCGCGTCTATTACGATTACCTTCTTACCTGAGCGACAGTTCCCTTCAAGCGACTAACTATCTATTCGCGATTACGTAGTATTATATCTCACCTCACTTTAGTTACCTTCACTCTATACCTTCTGACCGCGACCCCTCCACCCACCACTATATTTTAATTACCGCAGTACCACACTCATATAACCTCAGAATCGTTTCTATAGGTATAATTTATTATGAATCGGCCTATTCATCGTTTTACGACGACTAAGCGACCGATGTTTCTGTAAAGACGATAAGGCGCGCAGTTATGTGAGTGGTTGGAGGGCGAGGGACCTGCCGACCCGTATGACCGGCGGTATAAAAAATGACTATTCCTTCTTACGGGAATGGGATGTAGACAGCAATATTACAGATAGCCACCATATTACCCCTGGCCTGCCCATCCGTACCCGGTGTGCCCTTACCCAGGCCCCATTCAGCCACCGTTGCCGGTCAATAGGCCGGGACCAAGCGTACATGGACAACCACCGCCGCCTCCACCTGGCGGAGGCAATGGCGGAAACGATGAGCAACAACACCCTCAACCCCCTCCGCCCCCTCCGCCTCCGAACCGCCGAGCGGCCGATCCAGTCCATCAGCTTACACCATGTTCTTTCATCATTCCAAGCTGGTCAATTAAAGCAAGTTTTCATCGAGTTCGTCACTCCTAATTGATTGAGTAGTAGCCTGATCTCTATACGCCCTGAGTAGGCACCGGGAGGTGGGCCTTTGTAGGGGCGCAGGGACCAGCATTTCAGTACCATATCAAGCCCACCGACCATACAAACCCGGCTGAATAGGCTTATTTCCGAGAATGCTCTCAATCCTCTCCCGGACCTCGACCCCTCTCCCTTAACTTCACGAAAATATCCACAGCCTTCATATTCTCCGCCACCTGCTGAGGACGACTCGCCCCGGTGATAACAGTCGAAACATGCTCATTCGTCAAACACCACGCCAAAGCCAGCTGAGCAGTCGTGCATCCCAACTCATCAGCCACGTCTTTCAGCTCACTTACTCGCTTCATCTTGGACCGCCCTTCCGGCGTATCCAACGCTTTCCCAAAATTAACCATGTTCTGCTTATCAGAACCTGTCACGGTCGTGGCAGCGAATCGTGAATCTGACGGAATACCCTGGCTGTATTTCCCTGTTAGGACGCCGTTGTCAAGAGGCGACCACACGGTCAACCCGTAGTTGTAGTTTCGAATCACAGGTAATAGCTCTAGCTCGACTCGTTCTCTCCAAAACCCATTATATTGTGGTTGGTCGCAAGATGGAGGAATCAAGTGATGGATCGCAGCCATGTGATGAGCTCGTTCGATATCATGGCTATTCCACTCTGATGTTCCCCAGTATAACGCCTGTCTGGAATTGACGATTTGGGTGAATGCACGAACGATTTCTTCCATGGGCGTTAGTGGATCTGGACGATGGGCCATCACAATGTCCACGTAGTCTAGACTCAGTCGGTTCAGTGAAGCTTCCATCCCTTCGAATAAATGTTTCTTTGAGAGTCCGGTGTCATTTGGGCCGGGTCCGCCCCAGAATAGCTTTGTGGAGATTACGAGATCGCTGCGTTTAAAGTTCAGGTCTTTGATGATTTGGCCAAAGACGCGCTCGCATTCTCCTGATGCGTAGGCCTCCGCTGTGTCGAAGTAGTTGACGCCGTCGTTCCATGCTTCGAGGAGACAGTCGCGGGCCGATTCGTAGCCTACCTGTCCGCCAACTTTGTCGTGCTGTCAGTAAATCTTGTGGGTGAATGGGGGAATATTGTCGGAGCTAGCTGTACTAGTCACCCAGGATCCGAATGACAGTGCGGATACTTTAAGGCCTGTCTTGCCTAGAAATCGGTATTGCATGTTCTTGGGGTCGAACTGCCTGACTGCCTGGGAGGCCCCTTCGATCGACATACCTTGGATGGAAAAGATTAATAGAGCTAATAATGTTTGAATTGCAGAAAGAAAGTTCGAATTCTTCGATTGAAACTACGATGGTTGTGAAAGATAGATATTCGGAAAAGTGTTTCCCGGCATTCAAAAGCGCCCAGGCCCCAGAGAGAGGCAATTTATAAAGATGAAGGATCCGGAAAGGTCCTCTCAGCTACTCCGCAATATTGGATTAGCACTAACCCACGTCACCAATAAGCGTATTGACTTCGGCCTGGATGTAGCACTATTTATAAAGCTTCGTCCAATTAGCCGAGATATCTAGAGCCAAGAGAGAGTAGTTTAACCGTTCTTCAACAGCCATACCCGTCACGCCCACAATTATGGGGATCGTGAGGAGTAGGCGACTGAGATCTCGATTAATCCAGAACTTCAACGTTTAATAGTTACAACGGGCGTATCTAACGTAGATGATATCGGGAGCTAGCAATATGAAGAAAGTAAACACACCAAACCCAACGTTACTCAATCAGACGGCATACATCCGTGATCTAGGCAGACGTACTAATTGAGAAAATAGGGCAGTACAAAAACTCCAGACATTCCTCGCCACTTCCCAAAGCGCAGCGTCCACGCCGAACGACCTGACCAGGCGGGCACCGCGGCTGCTCAACCGTAACGCAGGCGTTCTCTTTGCGGTTGAAGACTTCATCGTGCTTACAGTCCGGGCCGCCATCAAGCACACAGATGCGGCCGCGAGGAACAGTTGGCGGCGGGCAGGACGGCAGGTGTTCGGATACACAGTCGTTGCCATGGCGCTCCGTGCCTTCAGGACACACCGGATCGCTGCCAACACAGGCGTTGCCGCGAGGAGTGCTGCCTGGGGGACAGATTGGGTCGCTGGTTGAGACGCACTCGCCATCGCGGGCCACGTATCCCGGAGGACAGTATTTGTCGACGTCGGAAACGCAGCGGCCGCCAACCCAGGTGAAACCAGGGGGGCAAATTGGATCCTCAGTAGACAAACAATGCTCACCAGCTACAATTGTCCCTGTGGGACATTCGGGCGTGTCACCAGTGATGCAGCGGCCGTTGGTCAGATGGCTTCCAGGCGGACAGCGGAGGGTATGTCTGGAGATGCAATTCTCGCCATCAGGGATGGTGTCGGGCGGGCATCGAGGGGCCACATCTGACATACAGCGACTCCCATCAAAATGCGTATTGTCCGGACATTTGGGGTGCTTCGGGGTGATACATTCTTCCCCATTCCAAACGCTGCCTTCTGGGCATTTGACTGTGTCGTCCGTGATGCAATTGCTGCCGTCCCAAGTGGAGTGCTCCGGGCAGTGCGGAGGTTCAAGACTAACACATTCGCCGTTCTCGAGTTCAGTTCCTTCGTCAGGGCAACTAGGCTTCTCGATGGCGGTGCATTGGCCGTTCACAAGACGCATGTGGTCTGAACATTTCGGGGATTCGATTTCATGACAATCGCCGGCAATCAGGTCGAGACCCGGAGGACAAACAGGTTTTTCGCGCGAGACACAGTGTGTCCCTTCGATATCAGTCCCAGGTGGGCAGCGAGGAGGCTGCGTCGGCGGGACTGTACAGCGATCGCCTTCCGGGACGGTGCCAGGGGGACATTGGCCGTCGGCACCAGGGCGGACCACGCACACGACACCGTTATAGGACATTCCGACCGGGCAGCAACGAACGGTTTTCAAGATTGGGTCGTATGATATAACATTAGAGGGGCTGGGGCAAGCAGGTGGCTCGTCCGAGACACATCGGTCGCCGACGGGATGAGAATCAGGCGGACAGGAAGGCTTGTCAGGTGCAATACAGGTTTCGGTTAATCTGTTGTATTTAGACCCATTGGGGCAGTTAGGAGGGTCATTGGAAACACAGTTGTTCCCGTCTAGGGTACTGTCCTCTGGGCACTGCGGTCTCTCGGTGGAAATACACTTGCGAGTGATCGAGTTGAATCGGGTGCCAGTGGGACAATTAGGGTCATTGGTGATAGCGCAGACACTGTTCCAGGGCTCAGAGCCCGGAGGACAGCTAGGTCGAGAGGGATGGGTGCAACTTCGGCCGTTGAAATGGCCACCGTCGGGGCAAGACGGTCGCTCATTCGCCACACAGATATTGTCTTCGAGATAGAACCCGGAAGGACACCTAGGGCTCTCCTCATGAACGCAGACACTGCCACGGGGAACGAGGGGCGGAGGGCATATCGGCGGATGAGCGGTTTCACAGGCGCCATTACGCCAATTGCTTCCATCGGGGCAGCTAGGGTCACTAATTGAGATGCAGTGGTCACCTCGTGGGTTGCTCCCTGGTGGGCAGATAGGTTGGCCCAAGGCACAGTCGCGGCCGTCGAAAACGGTGCCCACAGGGCAACATTTGACCTGGCCAGATATTGGGTCGAGAGAAGGAACAATGTCATTGAGGGTTAGACGGACTGGCGACTGAGAGGATGAAGTGAAAACGGTCTGTTTAGATAACTGAGCAATGGCAGCGGCCTGGAGAGCCACCAGCCAGACCAGGGTGTGAGGTAGCTTCGGCATAGTCGAGGTTCCCGAAAACAACAAAGGATACAACTCGAGTTCGCGGAGATAGGCCAGCAAGTGGAGACAGAGGGTGAGAAATGAGGAATCCTGAAAAACCGTATTCACTTATAGCAAGTATTACCTCGTAACCGAGATATTCGTTGTTCGGTTGCCAGCATTGGCTTGACCCAGGAGATACACGTTGGGGTGAATTATTCCACAAAGAGGGGCGTACCGAACATGAAACGACCCGGACGGGATAGTTCTGCGCCGTGGTATAATTTGTTGGATGAGCACTCCTATCTCTAACCGTGGTAGCTGTGTAGATGGTCTGTTTGACTGAGCATACCCTGGGACCGTTCTACTAGCTTTTGTGTATAGAATCGGTCACCGGGGAGAGTGCTCCTCGATATTTCCTGTCATCTTGATGGCTGGGTTTATCATTTGGCATGACAGTCTGTTCATTTTGCCAGAGGTAAATGAGTCTCCCTGGAGACACTGCTCAAACATTTTTCGCGTTCCTGCTTCCCGTCGTGGCCTAGTAAGAATGTAGTCGATATAGTTCAGAGTGAAGATTGTTTCATATTCAGATGTTTGTCAAAAAACAATGTTGAGAGCCTATAGCAACGTGGAAGGTTGGACAGAAGGAACCTTAACGATAGACAGGATGTCGACGTGTGAGTGACGAAACGGATGAGCTTCACCGTTGAAGGACCCATGTTTGATGAAGGACTCTAGGGCTCTGGCCCAACCCAGGTGAGCCTTGGAAAACGAGAACCGGGCGGGGGAAACAAAAAGGAAATGCAATTGGGAAAAGGGGGGGGGGAAATAGAAGACATAGACATGTCATTCAAAGTTGTTTATGGTGGACGAGAGAAATTACTCCAGCCTTGTATTGACATGTCCTTTCTTAGCTAAAAGGACTGAAAGCACCTCGAGGAACCAGTCATACTCTTGTCTAATGATATTACGTCAGTATTGCTGAATCTTCGAACTTTATTTAATTTCCCTCTCCTTGCTCGTAAGAAGTCACGATGACGGCCGAGAGTCAGATGATCACCTTAGCCCTGCTGGGAGCTGTCACAGCCCAACTCATTTCTGGGCAGCAGCACTTTAATAATCTGTCCGGCTGCTCATGAGCAACCCCGGGGGACCGGAGGAGTGACATTCACTTATTATTGCAATGCTTGGGTATGGGAGGGTGTCACTGGCCCGACCCGGGGCGTGGAAACGGCCGTGGACTGCGCTCTGCTCTGTACCCAGGAAGATGCTACGTGCACCAGAACAATCTGGCATGCCAGCGCTCGACGATGCTATCTCACAACACATTCGGGTCAACCGATCATAGACCGGAACAAGTACCCCTGGTGGCTCTTCATGGCGCGCGGGGAACCCCAGACGACTCCACCAGAGCCTTGCTTACCCGGTTTCCACCTTTCCGATGGCCAATGTGTGCCGACGAAAAACCAGAGCCCCCTCCCTGTCCCGATGGTACGGTTTGGGATGGCTTCAATTACGTTCGGACAGGAGAGCCTATTGACGATGAACGACGTCACTAACTAGTTCTAGTTCTAGTTCTAAGTACAGATAAGGGATTTTAGCGCTTTAAATAGCTGCTGCAGTCAAGAAGCAGAGCCTGTGGATCAGGCAGAAGTTAATGCCAGCTGCAGAGGTCCTCCAAATCTCTGAGACCTATCCTACCACTTTTTTTTTTTTTTTTTTGAGGTGGGGGAATCTCAGTCTGGCTGTGGTAGTGGATGCCGAGTACATATATCCTCAAAGAAACGGGTTTCTGATAGCCTTGCAGCCAGCTCGGTTGCACCTTTTAGGGTGCCTAGCAGGTAGGGGATTATGTCAGAAGAGAGCCTGAAGGTCGGAGCAGGCGCCTCTTCTTTGCAATGCAGCAGAAGAGAAAGTGAACTGTAGTCTTTCTTGCGCCACAGCGGCAGAGAAGGTGGGCATCTTTATGGTTAAACCGTTCGTGATAGGCTGCAAAGTCTCCGTGGCCCGTACGAGCGGCTAGGATCCGTGCTAGAAGCGGCCTTGGGAGCTTTAGCTCTGCAAGGCATCTAGGGAAGTTGGTAATCCAAAGGTCTTGATAGGATTGAGGGGCCGTAGACTGCCAGTATCTCTGAAGAGCAGTCATGACATTTGCCTTAGCCTATCGCCTTAACGAGGCATACGAGTGTTCACTTGAGGAGGGAGGGTCCATGGCAGCACCCTTCTTTGCAGCTTGGTCAGCTGCCTCATTCTCAGGTATTTGTGTGTGACCAGGGGCCCAGCAGACTCGTAAAGAACCGCCATTAGTGTATGAGAATCGGCCAGGTCTGGGCTAGGGGTTTGGAAGGATTCGAAGACCCCTTGGGATGAACCTGCGAAAGGTGAAAGGAGACGTGTAGCTACCTCTAGGTTATCTAGACAGACCCAGAGGTTAGTGGCAAAGCGGGCAGTATCCAATTTAAAAGCCGCTTTAACTCCAGCTAGGGCTGCTTCAACATCAGCATCAAAGACCTCTTTGTTCGGTCCCAGGGAGAAGGAGGACTGTTGGATCAGCCTTCCAGATTGATATAGGGCATATCCACCGCCTGCCATCCTGTTTTCTAGTTTCGAGCCATCTGTGAAGACCTTTATATCGGTCTGTAGGAGGGAGGCATAGAATCTTTGAAATCTATCAGCTGCCTGCTTCTTAGACATGCCTGCATGTAGGGGCTCTGATTCGCTGTTGAACTGCTTTGCGTGCCTCTTATGGGATCCAGGGGGCATTTTGCAGTGGGTTCAGTTGTTCTGACTCAGGGAGGGCTAGCACGCGGCGTGCAAAACGGCTGGCCTGAAGGCGAGTTCGGGTTACTCTTTCTGCCCTCCTGCGGAGAGGGTGGTAGCGGTCAAGACGGCGGAGACGGACTGTAGCAGTAGCAGCTATATAGTCTAGTTCAATCTCTGCTGGCAGAAGCCCTGACTCCCGGTAAAGTGCAGGGGTTGGGGTTGTACAGTAGACTGGGAGAATCGCTCTGGCCCCGGCTAGTATCACCCGGGTTATCTTATCAAGGTGGCTCTGGACCTTGTTTGAGATTATTCTCGTATGGGGGCCAGGGCGTGAGCGGAGTGCGCAGACCTTAATAGCCTACTGTATAAGGTAAGGGTTGGCTCCGCGCACTGTATTTCCAAGGGAACGTAGTGCATTCGCAACTATTATAGCTTTTGAATCCATTTCTTCAAGTGGCCACACCGGCCACCCAATACACAATCTATCCATCGCTTCCCACAAAAATTTTCTGTCACATGGCCATATAATCGGGACTAGCGTGTGTTGGCGGACCTGATTCCTAGCGCGAAAGAGGGGGGTTGTCATCACACAAAACATCCAACAAGTCACTTACCATTCCCTTTATTCAAAGTAGAAGTCAGCGATAATTCTAGAGACTGAGGATTTCTTGCAAGCTTATATATACATTTTGGCCGTCCAGATTCGTTGGAATTTCTAACGCAGATGGACGAAGCAAAGTCGCAATCATCTCTAGTCGACAGCGTACAAAACCCCCTAGTCGCGGAGCGCACGACCCCTGAAGAGCCGAATACTGCCCCCGATGCCAAAAGAACTAAAAGCTTTCATTATGGGGAGATACCGCCGATCATACAGCCTCCCGCGATAACCCGGATTGTTCCTTTTCCAGAGAAGCTATGCTCGGTCCTTGAAATGTCTTGAAGCCCTCCGACTGTCCTGAAGCCTGCAGTTATTGAAGAACGAAACGGTGAGATAGAGTTTCGGGTTGTCAATAATGATGGCTCTACAGAGAGTACGGTTATCCCGACAGGTCTCAAAAACCTGTTTCAAAAGCAGCTACCGAAGATGCCCAAAGATTATATCGCCCGTCTCGTCTATGATCGCACTCACTTGTCTTTGGCTATCGTCAAAACGCCTCTAGAAGTCATTGGCGGAATTACATTTCGAGAAGTCCGATACCGCAAGTTACGCTGAAATCGTGTTCTGTGCGGTCTCATCGGACCAGCAGGTGAAGGGATACGGAGCGCATCTTATGGCCCACTTAAAGGACTACGTTAAAGGCACTTCCCCCGTGATGCATTTTCTGACCTACGCTGATAACTACGCCACGGGGTGTTTCCAAAAACAAGGCTTTACCAAAGAGATCACGCTTGACAGGTTCATCTGGATGGGCTACATCAAGGATTATGAAGGCGGCACACTTATGCAATACTCTATGCTTCCCCGAATATGGTATCTCGAAGTTGGTCGTATGCTTCTTAAGCAGAAGGAAACTGTTCTAGCTAAAATGCGCCCCTTGAGCAAAAATCACATCATACATTTACCGCCTCAGCAATGGGCTAACGGCGTTATCACTCCGATTGATTCATTCTCTATTCCTGCCATTCGAGCTACTCGGTGGTCTCCGGACATGTGGTACAAGCTAGCACGGGAACCACGACATGGGCCTCATTTTAACGAACTTCGACGCTTTCTTAGCAAAATTCAAGCTCACAAACAAGCATGACCCTTCCTCTCTCCGGTCAACAAAGAGGAGGTCCCGGAATATTACAACGTTATTGAATCTCCAATGGATTTGTCAGCAATGGAAGAAAGATTGGAGAACGATTCCTATTCTACCCCGAAAGACCTTGTTAATGATCTCAAGTTGATCTTTAACAATTGTCGGCAGTATAATGATGCAACAACGGTATATGCCAAGTGTGCGATCAAGCTGGAGAAATACATGTATTCTCTAATCAAGGAGATACCAGAGTGGTTTGACTTACTGGAAGAATGACGCAGCGCATCAATTATTCTCTTAAAGTTCAGCCTACTGCTAAGTGAAGCGAGTATTTTGTAAGTCTGACGTCTGTAGTGGGTTTAAGGTGCTATGCATATCAAAATGTAGCAGGGTGGAGAATAATAGACGCCATTGCATAGGTGCCCTAGGTCCTGCTCGAGCTGGGACAAAGCTTCCCTGGCAAAGCTTCCCTGGCACTTCACCTGCCTAGTCGCATCACTTCACGTTGCAACACTCCCGCAATCAGGCCCCAAATCGGCTACAGAGCTTCGTTCCGTACCTGGTCCAGCTGGACATTTGAGTCGTGCTTGTCTTCGAAGATTTCGCTTCTTGGGCGGCCTCCCGACATTTTGTCCTAACAAGCCTATCGAGCCCAACTTCTCAGCCGTGCCTCATATCGCCAGCCCTTTTCACTGGTGCTACCAAATGCTTGTGCGTTGAATTTGCTAAACAGTTATGGTTAACCATCAGGGGAAGGTTCGCCACGAGGAACAGTCCCGGTAAGACGGGTGCGTTAACCATACTACGCTGTGGAAATGATTTGTGACAGGCGCGTGGAAGACGCTGCTGTTCTTCTAGGTGTGGTTGAAACAGGCCATAAAATGGTCAGCAGAGCGCTGCAACCTGCTAGAAGACTACCAATATCTTCATATCTCTTTTAGAACGGAATGGAACAGTTATTCATCTGATCAATTTTCCACTCCTTTGAACTAGGATATCGTATGTCTACGATTTAGATTTAAGCGCTTAGGAACGTTCTATCACAAGACAGTTTTCTGTTGAGACTCCTCAACCTCGAATAAATTATAAATAAATGACTTGAACATCCCGGCTCGACTATACAGCTAACCTGACGTGACTATACCACATCCGCACGAACTTATGTAAAGTAAAAATCCCACTCCCCAGCACAGTAATCCAAGATAGACATGGATTATCCAACGGGATGTCTAACGGCCTGTCACCACAACACCACGAATCACGATCCTGTCAATATTTTCCTCTCCATGCTTAGATTTCTGAAATATAGCGCCAGATAGTTGAATGAACGTCTGTTTAGGCTTGCCGTCTTTTTAACTACTGTACCCACGCCTTCTAATAATGATCGGAAAGAGTTTTGCCTGTCAGTGGCACATCTAGTTAAGTGCTGATTCATGTACCAAATATCTAGTTACAGCACCTAGCTAGGGTTATAATTCTGTGAAAGCCGATCAAGACGCTCAAAATAGATGCATTTTGGTGCTAGAAACTAGAATTTCACACGTGGAGAAGGAAGGAAAGAAAGAAGGAACCAGGCGATACGGATGTCAATCCTGCAGGGAAGACAAACGTAACAAACAGAGCAAATACAACAAATTCAGCAAATAAGGCAAATATCTAGATGACATAGGAGCCTGCCGTCACAATTCATTCTATCTAAAATCCAGCCTACCGACCATATCAGACCGTCTCAATCACCCACGTATCTCTCTCTCTCTCTCTCTCTCTCTCCATCGATCCTTGCCATCTTCCTCACCCGCGCACCCCGTATTCATCAGGAAATCTCAACATCATGAGAGTCTATCGACCAGCTTCATGTCGCTCATTTGCCTGCCTGATAAACTCGTCCCGATATTCTTTCGCCAGGTCCCGGCTATTGCGATACGCGTTTAGACCCTGTTGGTAGGATTCTGGACTCCCGATCAAGGAGTAATGCCCGACCTGGGTCATCACGTAATCCGTCTGACGGTTTGCGCCGGGGTCGATATTGCTCGGAGTCCGCGTCGGATGGGTCGCGTAGATGCCTAGCGTTCCCTTTTGGAAAGTAGAAACGATCGAATAGGCGTGATTATCGTGAGTGGAATCATGGGCAGGGCCAGGAACAGGCGCAGGATCAGAGCAATTATCGTTATCCTGTGGTCGGTTACTGCTGTTGCTGTTACTGCGGCACTTCTCTTGCGCACGTCTATATTGCTGGAGGGAATGTATCGCTCGGGCGCCTAGAGCGCTATTATACAAGGCCTGACGTTCCATCACGGGCAGCGAGCCATAGTGGCCCTTTGTCTCGACAAAAAAATTAGGCGTGATAGGACGGTTGGTCTGCCGGGTGGGGATGATCTGGTCACTGAGCTGTTCCCGGACACGAGAATGCAGCTGGTGATGCAGCGCGCCGTGGTAAATATCAGGCTTAGCATTGGCGAGGGTACCGTTCGTGAGCGGCGCCAGGTTCGTGAATGGGTGATTGCCGCCATCGTGGAAAGACGACTGTTGCGAACCGTCGAGGATTGGAAGGATTTTCTTGATCACAAGCCGCTCGTCAGAGGTCCTGTTATTGAGTCGCTTGAATTCCTTATATTCCTTGCGCAAGGAATCTTCAGATAATGCGAGAGACGGGCGACGGGCTCGTAACCGTCTTTGGATCTCGGCAATATTTTCCGGTTCACAGACCTCGGTCCCATCTGGGTATGTAGAATCAGGCAGAAAAATACCATAGTCTTTCAGATGGCTTTCAAAGTGTGGGTCGTAGGCCGTCGTATTTCCGGTCTTTGGAATGGGGCACTTCGAGCTGGAGTCGGTAGGATCCATTGAGTACTGATTGAAGTCGGCTGGTACTGGATACTAGAAGTAAGGCTGCCTAGTTAGTATGCCATGCGTCCATTTCATAGAGAAACGTCTAGCGATAACCTACGTTTCTGATATCTGATAGGTCTGGCCCTTTACGGCGGGAAAGTTTTCTGATCTCTTGTAAACAAGTAGCTGAGCAGTTGCGCAAGAAATCCGGAACAAAGGTATGAGGGCGAGGAAACGAGCTACTTTGATTTGAGGATAGGAGATAGTATCGTCGGTCAGCTTCTCGTAACGCGCTCTTAGTTAACTATAGCTTCGTGAGTTCCTCCCAAAATAAAGGTAGAGGATAGAACGTGCGACACTTCCGTTGTTGAAGCTGATGCTTGGAGAACGGCATATAGAGATTTTAGACAGGTAGAGTAACCGAAAAGAAGACTGCAGAGATTAAGAATCCGGACCCGTTGGTAAGAGGAATTTTATAGGCACCTAAGATAAAGAGATTACTGTGAAACAAGTATGATTGGGCTAGTCCCTAGTAGGGTTAAAACAAAGAGAATGGATAGTATTACCACAAAGCATCCTTTATTCTGGTTCTTTGATCGTAGTCTATATCACTATCTCAATGGGCGATCTAGGTGCCATGCAACAGCCAGAATATCTTGAATAATCGTATGCAGGAGCTTCGCGCCATAAGGTCAGGGAAAAGCTAAAATCCGGCGAGATACCGTAAACGAGCAAGTAGATCGGAAGGCTTCGTGTACTAAGTTTACTTTTAGGTACTCTAACTCTGTTACTAGAGTTTTGCTGTGGGCAGTTGAACAATATCGACAGGCAGAGAAACATATTATGCTAAGATTATTGCGACTGAGAGCGATATTTTGTAGCAGGGCAAATCGGTAAACTCTGCAAATGCGAGGTAATGTTTACAGGATTTTCTTGAGTCTACCTCTTAACTATCAGAAGACCATATCTGAATATAATCAATTTTCCGGTTTCTGAGCAAGGAAGGGATATTTTACCAGCTGGTTTTTTGATTAGAGCCCCGCTACGTGAACGTATATTTCGGCCATGATGTGGACAAAGCAGAATGAGACAAACAACACATTTGGGTAAGACAAGCCGCGTATATGTAGATTCCAATAGCGAAACGCTGACAGTAACTATTTTGGTGTAACGAACGGCTACGCAGGGGATAAGGAATCGCGAGAATGTAGGGTATGCATTCAACGAAGAAACTAAGCTAGGTTGTGAAGCTAGTCCCGATCGGGTAGTTAGGTTATAGGGTATCACGAAGGAAGGTCTTCGGAGGCTGGTCACAGTCCGTGACAGTGAGTGACAAAGGACCCATTTGTACTTCTTTGTTGGATGTGGCTCCTGTTTCAAGAACATACTCTGGTTATACGTGGTAAGCCATCCGAATCTGCACTTGGTCGCGCGCATGTACATAGCGATCTGACCTGTGTTTCATAAGCAAGGGTTAATGCACGGATGAAAGCGCTAGTTAACTATGGACTCGGAGCTTACCAAGATAGTTTCGAAACGTTACATTCTCAGCTTGGGCTGTTTCAATATCATGCAGCCAGGGTGTTTTTGCCTCGCCAACAAGAATTGGCTTGTGCTCTTTATCGAGAAGAACAAAATCAGGAACCTTTTTAAAGTTCTTCTGATTAATTGCACATTTGTAGTCAGCGAAATGAAGACCTGATTGAATATACTCTTGCAGTATAGGTGTTAAGTCATAGCAAAGATTCTAGCGACCGACCACAGAATGCTCATCGCCATAAAAGATTCTTTCTTGTTTTGGAATATCGTAGCCCAGAATATCAGCTGTCCAATTTATGGACGCTGAAAAGTGCCTTGCTTCTTTCTCGATATCCCAAATTGCCAAAGTTGATAGAAACCAAAGCTTGAGGGTTGATTTGGACCGAGTACGATAATCATCCGATACAAGTAAATCGAGAAGTGGCTGTCGGATGATATCTTTGCCAGTTAAAGGAACGTGCGCTATGATTAAAATGTTTATTGTTCTTCATTCAAACTGAAAAAAAGTTCACGATACTCTGCCCTCTTGTTCCGGTGGAAAGAGAGATATTTAAACTACCATAAGGAATAGTCTGGTGAAGGAGTATAGTCTGGGAGAGTTTTCAAAACCCCATCAAGACTATAAATAAGTAAAAGTCAAGGAGGCCTAAGCGTTCTCATGGCTTAGACATGACATTATTCTTAATATGGGGTAACTCATTGAGTTGTACCCAAAAAGGTTACTCGGGCTCCAACCGCCAATGAGAGCCGAATTACAAATTGAAGGCCCCAAAGGTATGTGAAGATTGGGATTGCAGAGAAATATAAATCCGTCTATTGCATCCTATCTGCAGGCCATTTGTTTGGAAAATGCTAATGAACAAACCTCTGCTTAGAATAACCCGTTTTTCACGCTGTGCATCTTGTGAGATTACGAAGTGATAAAAAATCCTCCGTCGAAGCAGGGAAGCCATTAGCAGACCGCGACGACGAAAGCCCGACAGCATCCTCCTCCGCAACAGTCGTACAGGAGGACCCGGTCATCAACGAATCTCAAAGTGACTCGACACTACCGAGTGATGACCTACCGTACGGCGCGCCGCAAAACGCCCGTGAGCTTCATACGATTATGACTCACCACGGGCCAACTCACCGAGCAAATTTTTTATCCGGATCATTTCACCGCGCGGTCAAGTGCAGGCCCGGTACTACCACTGGGTCTTTGACATTACAGTAGGACTAAGGAAAAGGATCCTCCAAAGCAACGTCAGAAACTGGATGGCAGCCCGGCTCAATTGGGAGCAACCGCGCCGCTACACCCGAGCTGGCCAAGAGCGGAAGCGCGACAAGAAACTTTATGCGCAGAAAAGAACTCCAACAGGCCAGTTCCGTAGCGCACGCCAGGACGAGGTGGAGAAAGAAATGAGCCAGGTTCTTCCGTTTCTCTCTTTTTTACTTCCTTCTGTTACTGTTACTGTGTCATTGTGTTTTTCCTTGGTTTTCTTCTTCTTCTGTTTGTAACAAGCTGCTGGCCACCAATGATCTGAGAGATAAAGATTGATTTTCATAAAGTAGTGCAACTTTCTACGTTTTTGTCGCTGCTCTCCGTCTTTTTTCCGCTCTCCAACCTGCTGTTAGAACGCTACATTTCTGGACTATTACGATTGACTCTCATAAAGCAATGCAATTTCCCGCAACAAATCCCTCCCTCCATCCTCCTCTAGTAACCTAGCGACCGTGGCGCCTAATGCCTCCGCATCCTCGTCGTTACTGACATCCGCGGACGACGAAGCCGAGACCTGCTTAGTGCCATGAGGATGGATGATCATACCCTCCAATTTCAGTCGAGGGCTTGCGACGCTTTCCGGTGCTCCAGGGGTGCAGTGAACAGCCACCGGGGACGAGCATCCGCCTTGCAGAGTGCGCAAGAGAGATCGCTCGGCCAGACAAATCTTGCGGACGAGACGGTCTTCAATTGGCTGAATAATAGAGAGGGTCTGGGCATCATCTTCGCGGATCTCGATTCCCAATGCGCCTTGACCGACTGCGTAGGGAAATTCCGACGGACAGAGACGTTTCGTGATTCGGTGGGCCATGTCAATGCGGACAAGACCGGCCGTGGCGACGATGATGGCTGAGAAGGGACCATTTGGGTCGTCGAGTTTGCGGAGACGAGTGTCCCTGATACTGTCAACAATTTTTCCTATGTATAACAAGAAACTGACCGAGCACTTACAGATTGCCACGACATTCCTGCACCACCAAATGCGGAAATTTATACGCCAACAGCGCCTTCCGTCTCGTCGAACTCGTGCCCACCACCGAACCGGCCGGCAACTGTGCCAGATCCGTATACTGTTCGCGCAACGACTCCTTCACAACAAACGCATCGCTCGGATCCTGTCGATGCACAATAGTCCCCAGCACACAACCCTCAGGCAACCGAGTCGGCATATCCTTCAGACAATTGACTAGCAAATCCAGCTCTCCGGCCTTGAGCTTCGCTTCCATATCCTCCGTCCAGATATTCTTGGCTGCGTCGGACGGGCCCCCGAATTTCAAGAACGGGCTGGTCTTGTCCACATCGCCGCTCACGGATACAGTGCGCCATGGGAACTGGAATCCGGGGTTCCGCTGCGCCAAGTCGTGCGAGACGCGCTTGGCTTGCACCAGCGCTAGCTTGGAGTTGCGTGTGCCGATCACCAGCTCTTGGCTGGGGGTGGATGTGCTAATGGCCATGATTTGATTGTATAGTTGGAAGTGAATTTCGAGTTAAAAAATTGAATTATATGGATGGCGCGATCTGAGGGCTCTTGTTAGTCTCTCATCTTAGTGTCAATGTGTCAAATTCGGTCTGTGACACTATTCTACATCGAGTTAAGGCTCATTAGCGCATTGAGGGGTTTTAATTTGGGGGCCAAATTTGATGTCGCGAAATACTTTCCGTTCCCAGCACCCTTCTTTTCTATCATTGTTGTGCTCTTTGAAATGAGGAATGATGATGATTGTGATTCCTTTCTGTTCGCATAAAAAAGATCTGTAACCGTACGGACAAGATCGTACCCTGGAAATTGTACACCTTTCAAATCATGAATCACCATAGCACGATTAAAACTCAATAAATTTGGGCTAAGACCTCTCATTCAGTCTATCCACTCAGTCCCACTCCAGATAGAACTGGGATAGGGCTGGGCAAGGCTCGTGATCTAGAATTGGGCCCTGCGTCGGCGACCATGTTGTTACCTCCTGAAGCCAGGGAGCTTCCCTGTACGGAGGAACGTTCCTCCGGAGCGTTCCGGTTAGTTAGTATAGGATCAAGGGGTCCTCCGCGGTAGGCATCTAGGAACATTCCTAGGTATCCTACAAGCATTCCTACCTGAGGCAAAGCCCCAGGCAGTATATAGAGCCCCTGGATCCTCCCTCCTAGAGAGCCTTTTCTCCCTATGGGAAAATTCTTTGACTACGAGTCATAAACAAACTTGTCTTTTACGAAGCTCCTTTGTAGACCGTCACATAATTTTCCCATCACCTTTTTCTTTACACTTCAAGCAGACACACTAAAGGCATATCACTGGGCAATCAGTAGGTATAAAGCCTTGTGATCCGTTTGAACCCTTTTCCCGTGAGGCAACTACACGACAACCAAATTGCACCAAGACCAGAACGAACCAGAATGAACCCGAGAACCCGCTCTTCGCTCCGTGCCTTTGCACGCCAGGGAGAGCCCGCAGACGATCTACAGGACCTTCAGGACGATCAGTTCGCCGATGATCAGCCAGTGGAGGAACAGGATAAAGGTTTCCTTGAAGAAGAACTGTTCCATGATTCGGAGCAGGTAATGGACGACATTGATATCCATCGAATTCCTATGACCAAAGAAAGGTTCCTAGAGGAGATCAAGAAGAATCCGGAAGTGGTCTACGAGGTCATGAGAGGCATGCATGAGCTCGAGATCAAAAAAACGAACCGCGCCCAGAAAGCTATCCAGATACTTAAGAAAGATATTGCCAACCTAACTGCAGAGCGTAATGCTATTGCTGTGAAATGGGCCCTCTCTAGGGACCGAACCGACACCTCTAGTCACCGATCCACTAAGATTCCTGACCCGCCGATGCTGAACAACGGTGAAGACCCGTCCTTTGAAAACTGGCAGTTAGCAATCCACCAGAAGATGACTGCCAACGCTGACCACTATCCCACTGCTGAGCTTCGCATTGCCTATGTGACTAGTCGCTGTGAAGGGGATGCACGTCGGCATATATACCCGCGTCTTAAGATTCAGGACTATCGGGACTTTGGTGAGATCCTGAGTCATTTGAAAAGAATCTTCGTGGACCCGAATAAGGCCCGCAATGCTCGCCGGAAGTTTATATCGGATAATGCTCTGCCTGTTAAAGATCTCAATATGTAAATTTATTGTGCCTTGATTTCCATGAAGATGCTGGGCCCCATTAGAGCCAAACGGAAACTCATTCTCACACAACATATCTTGACAATTACATTTTTACAGCACCCGCCATGGCACTATACCTCTCCGTACCCATCCTTGACGCGATGATCAAATCCGTCGAGCTGGAACCTATTGACAGCAGTGCCGTGAAGGCCTTATCCTTCGGACTTCTTATTTACTACTTCCGACCAGCGAACGGCTACTTAGTTGCGCCCGTCAAGTTCCAAATCAACCAATCTACTGATAATATGGCCCTCAGAGTTCAGCGCTTAGCTCCCCAATCCCGAATCATTATCGACCACACAGTTGCCGGAGCGAAATGTGAAGGTGGCTACTTATTGGAGACGTTAGAGCAATTTGAGAATACCTTTGGCCATGCAAAGACTGAATTCGGGAGGTGTTGGGCAGTTTTGTTCCATGGGTCTATCTTGCATTTCTATGAATATCATCGAGATATCCCGGGTGCACGACTTGTTCCAAGAGCGCCGCTCAATCAATAACAGAAAAATTCATTTCATGTGCGCCGTGACTGTGCCGTGATCGATTGGATGTTCAGGCATATGGCGCAAAATGAGATCTCCGCGGCGCGTTAACTCTACCGCCGGTCGTAGTCAGCTTTTGCCCATTTGACCATCCACTCCGACTGCAGTACTTCTTCTGCCGTCGGTCGCTCTCCCGGTCGGAACAATAGCATCTGGCGCATGAGTTCCAGGAACGCATCTTTCTCAGCTGCTGCGACTTCCCCTCCTACTTTCCGTCTCCATTTCTGTACACAGACCTCGAATGACTCCTCAAGTGACGGCCATTGATTCTCCTTGTAAGACTCCGTTGTACAACCGTGCTCATCGAAAAACACAGACCTTTCTTCCCAGCGATGCCACCAGTCAGAAGGCATCGGTCCAAGTACGTCCACATGTTGAGCTATTATTTCATCACTCGGTACATACTCAGTGCTAAAGATTGCCTTCATTCCGATTATCTCCCAGATTGCCGTAGCCAGACTCCATATATCCGACGCGTATGTCAGCGGAACCTGAGGCTCGAATTTGGCTTCCGGAGCTCGAAAGGCGGGAGGCGTGTGGCAATCTTGCCCTAGGCGAATCTCTGTCGCCGGGGAAAAGGCCTCGCCGAAATCACTTAACAGAGGCTGGGCGTCAGATAGTACGAACTTCTCTGCATATTTGCCCAGGAATAACGGCACGACGACCCGAGTCGGGACGTTCGTCGGTAGGGGTTCGCCGTCACATCGTGAGACGGTAATTGTTTCGGGGTCGCCATACTGTTTATATAGTTGCTCAATTGACAAGCCATCGAACGTTGACGGGAGTTTGACCAGAACGTTGCTCAAATGAATGTCTAAATGGGTCTAGTCAACTCGTATACAAGGTTCGGACTGCTGTCACAAACCTCCATGGACATAGCCCTGTGAGTGAGTGTACGCGACGGCCTGCGTAACTCCATATGCTAGGGCGCGAGCAACATCGAGAGGGAACAGACGGCTAAATGAAATTTGCCTGAGATTGCTTTGTGCAGGGGTCATTGTGTAACAAGTATGTGTTCCGTTTGGACCCTCGACGTGGAATTCATCGCGCAAAATGGGCACCGAACTACGCCCAGGGTGTATAGACGAGGATATCGAGGCAGATAGCCCCTTGAGAACACGCGTCTCACGCGGCTGCGAGTCCGATACATTGACCTTCAGAGCGACGTATTGATTAAGTTGAGTGTCACGGGCAAGCCAAACGGTTGAATAGCCCCCGGAGCCGAGTTCATCGGCAATGCGATATCGGTTATGGAGTAGGTCCCCGATCATGATAGGATGATAACCCCCCGGTCGGTATTCTTCAAGTGTCTCCACCCCCTTGATCCAATTATACTCGATGCGAGGGTTCTGGGTCATTGTGGAGTTTAGCCGCAGAGACCGCGTTTTGATGTTCTGGGGGCGCCAAAGAAATTGGAAAGCGCGAATTGACGGTCGAGTCATTATTGATGATGTGGGGTGATCAAGTGACTCCGTGGATTCTCAGAGTACCATGACATGTCGCGTAGTTGATGAACAGGAAGCGCGTCTCCCTGGTAAGAAGCGGGCAGGCGATATGCAGCCACTCACGTGATACCGATCGTACAGGAGGCTTGGCGCTGGAGTATACTCTGGAGTTTAGTTATAACCCGAGTGAAAGAAAATGACGTCGAAACTGTGGTATTTGAAGTGAAAGTGAGGTATAAGAGGTGCAAGATGACTCACTTTGGTGTTCAAGAGAGGAAACCCTAAGAAATCGAGGAAATGTCTGTCTGTAGAGCCGTAACAACGCCTTTTAAAATTTATCCAATTTTCAAGTAATCGCTTTGCTCAGCTTTATCTAGGTATGTCTTCCGTACGTATATTTCAAAATAATTTGTTTTAGCTTCCTGGAGGTGGCACGCTGTCGTAATATGTTGACTGAGAGGCTGATTTCTCTTTTGCTTTGCCCGCCGTTGTGAGATATATTTTTCAGATCTAAGGAAACAACAAACGACGGTAAAGATAGTGACCCATCAATTATCGCTTTATCTGTCCATACCGACTCTAATTACAAAGTTGAAGAAGCTAATAAGCAGTCGATTGTTGAAAATTGACAGATGGCAAAAGAGCGTGTTGAACCGCATCCAAAACCCGTTTCCTCTTAAATCCACTGCTTGTTTCCGAAGTGAGAGATAAACGATCCACCATATCCTCGTTCGACGCTAGCATTGTTGATCACGGACAGAACGTCTTTGACAGACTCCTCGGGACTAGCGGGACCCTTGAAATAAGGCGCGAAGGCTTGGAAAGAGGCGAGCATTCTCTGTAGCGCTGGCTTTTGCTCTTCGGTTGCTGTGGTGTGTTAGCTCTGCATATTGTCTAATTGTATAAAGATAAGAACATACCCTTTTCAAAATGTCCCGTATCCACCATTCCGGGACAAATACTCATAAACAGCACCCCGTCCTTCGCGTACTGCGCGCTGAACTTGGCCACTGCCGCATTCATAGCTGCCTTGCTGATCATATAGGAGGTAGCCAGATCAACGTTGAACTTTGTGACAAGGTCCAGGTCAGCATGGCCGCTTGATATAGCGATGACCTTTTTGGTATGGCCCTTGAGGATCAGAGGGGTGAAAAGGTTGAGGAGGTGGATGTTTCCGACGACGTTGGTTTTGAAGTAATCCAGTAGATTTTCCTCAAAGGCTTCGGGTTGTTGGCCCCTGTTTGATTACACGGTTATTGTTTGTCAGGGCAAATCACCGAACCAGAGAAGGGGTCTCACAAAACTCCGATCGGGTCGTAAGTGTCAAACTGTGACAAGAGGGCACCATTGGCAATCAGATAGTCTAGTCCTCCGCCAGTGATCTTAGCCGTCTCGTGAGAAGCACTCTAGTGAGGTATATTAGCTCATGGACAAGGTATCAGGCCAGGATGTATAGCACACCTGCAGTGACGAATAATCGAGAAGGTCTCCCTTCAGAATATGAAGATTGGATCTGCCGGGCAGCTCTTGTGACACTCTCTGTTCAGTAGCAGCTTGATCCCGAGCGATACCGATAACGACATTGCTTGGATCGCTGGACAGCTGGCGAATGAATTCCCACTGTATGGCGGGTTAACACAACACGAAATGAATGAAGGTATGGGATAAAACTTGCACCAATGCCTCTTGAGGCTCCAGTAATGACGTAGGAAGGCATGTTGAAGATTGTCTTCGAGAATAGCGTGGTGAAAGACGAGGTTGTTTAAAGAATATAGAGAAATTGATTGAGATCTTGACGAAGATAACCAACGATCTAAGGTCGAAGCAGGTTGTTTTATCTTGATTTCCACGTGATGCTAGTTGATTCTATGGGGTTTTCCTGTTGTATAGAGATGTCTGTGGAACTCACCTTTAGCGAAGGTTTGGGTACCCTTTTATAGATGATCACAAGAGGATTCAACGACAACGACGATGCCCGTGGAACATGATCGATTCGACAGCTGACAGATCAAATTGATTTCAAATCGCGTCTATCACCATGAGACACTGTCATATAAAGAGTTCTATATCTAGCTTCGCGAATACTTGACTCTTTTCTCGCCGACCCACTGACCTGCAGCTACTAAACTTTAATCCCTTTTTCCATTGGCCGTCTATGAGATTGGTGGGTCTCTCCAATCAAAGGGTGATGCCAAGGCTGACATCGCGCGATTATTAATGCTGTTGGACAAGGCTGCGATTCTTTCCACGTAGCTACTAGCCTGATCATCTATCTCTTCAGACGTTGTTCACGGCAGATACCCTGTTTGAGCAGAAGAAAATGCCGCAGAGAGGTTGTGGAACGTGCAGGGGTAATGGCAGCTCACTGAGTTCGGTGCACGTGGGTCCATCAGCTAATGATCGCGTCTAGATCGTCGAATCCTCTGTGATAGAACCATTCCGACATGCGGACAATGCTCCAAGTCTGGTCGGACTTGCAAGGGTTACGGCCTTCGTGTGTCTTGGCCGAACGTGAATGATCGCAAGCGCGCAATGATTGGAAAGCCACCGCGGACTAGAAATATCGCTCGTCGTATCTCCAACACCGCCTTAATTAATGCGTCATCCTGGGATATTAAGATGCATTATCATCTACTGGGACTGGTTTCAGACAGTACGCCGCCTGAAATATTCCTCTGATAGATATGAGCGCTAAGAAGCGATTGATACTTGTTAGAATACACGAAGCTTGTGTTGCAGGCACCAGTGCCATTCAACCCGTTCCAGTTGGATGTCAAGAATACCTATCTGTTTGACTACTGTTAGCACCCTCCATAGTTATCCACAGGAAATGGAGTACTGATCTAGTAGCTAGTTCGATGCACTGCGTCTCGCTCATTAACCACCTTCGGCCATGACCCCACAAGCATGGGAAACCTGTTGATTCGGATGGCCTTGGCAAACAGCAGCCCGTCTTCTGCCGCAGTCCTTCGCTCCCTTCTTGCCCTTTCATCATTACATCTGCATGGCCTGCAAGGCCAGGCTGGTGAGCTTAAACTCTCTGCACTGAACGCGCTCGCCACTGCATCGAGGACTAGTATTGGTCCCATGGAAACAGCTCAGCATGTTGCTGCTGGCATGCTTCTATGCTCGTTCGAAGTAAGGCTCTCCGCGGCACCTTGATGATTGGAATGAATGTGTGTTGAATTTTGTATGACAGATTCTTCGGGCATCGTGCACTTCAGGCCAATGGCGATGTTACGTGGGAGGTGTTAAGATGTTTATAAATGCATCGTGTTCGGGTATATCGGACAGGGATAGTGACTTGAATATCCTGCTGGACTGGGTATACTATCATGACGTTTTGTCGCGATTCAGCGGGCTGCATTGGCGTTCCGAAAAGGACATGGATATTCCCCCTCCATGCTCATCGGAGTATCCTTGGAGAAGGGTATGTAGACAATCTAAGATCTCGAGAGGTTTTTCCTAACAGATTCGGTAGGCTATACCTTCGACTGCCTCCAGTTTCGGTACAACGGTTCAGCTGCTCTCAGAAGTCTGCGATATCGTTGCCGTGAGGCCATTACAGACGGCCCCAGCCGAGCAGCTGAGTCAGTATATCGCGAACGCTCAGATCCTAGCGTGGAGGATAAACAACATCCCGGAAGATGAAAATACCATCAATCCAAAACTTCCTAAAATGACCGAATTATTTCAATTATCCATGCTTATTTATCTCAGCAGAGCGACTGGAAACCTTTTTGAACCTCCATACATGACAGAACAACGCATTCGTCATGCTCTTGCCATGCTCTCCGACCTTAATACCTGCGAACGCCAGTTCCCTTTGTTCGTCATTGGCTGCGAAGCGCGCACGGATGACGAACGGGGCAAAGTGCTCGATCTCATTGATAGAACCGAGGACTCT
Source organism: Aspergillus affinis (assembly GCF_023601865.1). Taxonomy (NCBI): domain Eukaryota; kingdom Fungi; phylum Ascomycota; class Eurotiomycetes; order Eurotiales; family Aspergillaceae; genus Aspergillus; species Aspergillus affinis. The sequence goes on along the minus strand of NW_026515926.1, from coordinate 58,273 downwards.
ACGTCGTCAAGGTCTCTTTTCCTAGTCAAGGAATTGATCAAGAGCATCTGGGTTCAGGATGATCTTGCAGACAGGGAGGTGGATTATATGGACAAGCTGAGTTTGTTGATTAGCTGCTGTAACATAATGCCCACTTTTGTATAGCTTGGTGTGGCCTTTCGAGACACGCGTTACCATGGTTGGTTCCCCGGGAGATCGACCAGAGCTTCTATCGATGTCCGTCCTTCGTCACGGGAAATCTTTTCTTTGTGTTGCAAGATTCGGAATGATGGTAACATAAGTATCTCCACAACTCCACTAAAGACCAATTGGTGATAAATCGAACTAGGTTTGGTTCATCGGTATCTTGATCCGTGTGGCGCGAATCGGACGACGCCGGATATCTGTCCTCTCATTACTCAACTCTATGTAGAAATAACATTTGACTTATAACTCGCCGCAAACGGACTTCCTGCTTTAACTACTTCAGGTTTTATCGAATCTTGCTGCTGAGCCTTGCCGCATGCGGTAAATTAACCTGACGCGCTATCTGCGAGAAGAAACTATGTTGTTTTCTATGGACCATGGGTTTAATCACATTTACTCGCCACAATGAATTGTCAACCCATGAAAACAATACAATGGCAAGTGTAATTGTGCGATATGGATTTCCGCAAGCGGACAAAGTGTCGAAATAAAGTTTGACAGATGCATGACGGATAAAGAGCCGAACAACGAGCCAGGCCCACCTTGAGAAACCCTGATCGACTTTTGATGAATCTTGACATCAGCTGTTTGGATCTCCTCGGAGTAAAGTCACCTGTAGCATCTTCTACACTGATGGTTGTAAGAATGGATTGAGCTAGCGAGTCCAAGAAAAAAATATAAATACATCTCGTCTCCCATGCATAGCTCGCCTACAAGTTACAAGTTCAATTCAATCCATCCTCAGTCTAAAAGACATAAAATAATTAGCATTGAGAAGAACCTGAACCTCCACCCACAACAATGTCCGACGACGCATTTCACAACCAACCCATCGGCGGCATCGGCGGCACCCCATGGGGTGACCAACTCTCCCATAACAACCAAAAAGTGCGCTCTATTTCCGCCTGGTGGGGCCCAGAAGACGGCGCCGACTTCACCGTCCTCAAGGGCCTCCAGCTGGGCTGGGACGACGGAGTCTATCGTCACGTGGGTCACCAAGAAGATTATCTCCAGCAAAGACATTTTGTATTCAATGACGGCGAGGATATTGATGAGATGGTGATTCACGGCGCGTATAATGATCCCCCTGGACGGGCGGATGCCCTTGAATTCAGTACTACGCAGGGAAATAATTTCTTCGCTGGTGGTCCTGGTGGATATCCGGGTAGACAGACTATTGGTACGGGAGTGCTTTATGGGTTTGATGGAGCGGCGGATGCGGATATTGATAGTTTGGGGGCTATTGTTCAGGAGGATTGATCGTGTGATTTGTTTTTTTTTTCAAATATCTTGCTAGTTGACCCATAGGTTTATTTAATAATATGAATCTTTCGTAGTATGTAGATGGGGTGTAGGAACTGGAATCTTATGATGTAATTATCTAAAAGGTTTGATTTTGAAGTAATGTAGGTACATTCAGCATGATAATTTTAAATAAAAACATGTGTATTGCATGCATTCAGGATTTATGCGAAACAAAGATGACGAGCAAAGAATTTCTATTTCACTGCTTACATTTCCTTGATGTAGCTACACTCTAATTACGCAAGCTTGTAGCGGAAGAAGATAGACACCGGTCAACATAGTGATGGCATTGAAAGAGTTATAACTTGGTAGGACTCTCCCATAGCGTGATCAGTTATTAGAGCTTTTTCCCCCTTGTGGCTTTCTCTATTACTATATCACATCATCTCCACAACTAACTACTTCCAAGTACGAGCTGACATTGATTTCAAGCTTCGGAAAATACTAACAGCGCCACCCCTATGGCGCGAAAAATACTGATCAAGAATCAATTCACATTCCCATCAGGGAACATAGGATCTTGGATAGACGAGCGAATGTACCTCAGTCATAGTGACGGATACGTATCGATGTCATCGCAGATGATCTCCATAGTAATTCACCTGGTTGTAGCTTCATAATTCACCGGAAGTCGTGCCGTACGGCGTGATCCCACTTCTTGCTGGATGAAGCTGGTCCGTAAGCCTACCATCTACAGATCTTCTCAACTACCAGCAGCATCTACATTTATGCAACTCCAAACCCGTAAACATGGGTGGCCGTCTCTGTGGTATCTCTCCCTGTAGCGGCAAGCTCTCGTTCCATGTTTGAGTCGCCCCTAAAGCTTCCGTAATCAGGACCATACTAACATCCCATCGCGTATAGTCCTAGAATGACTCAACCGGCTTGAGGCCGAAGTGGACGAGATAGTACGTGACCGGAAGAAGAACAACAGGCAAAGAAGGCGTTTCGACGGGCTCGACAAGCCATCAGAAGGGAAGTGGCACTTGAAAAGCCTCCCAGCATGGCAGTCGCCTCTCTCGGGACAAAATCTATCCCAAAGCTATTCGGGCTTACTCCCTTGCTCAGAAAACACAAACAAATCAATCAAGAAGGGGCAGTTGGAATCCGTATGAATGCGGTTCTCTTGGCGGTACTCGCCATTGTCGATTCAGATGATGTAAACCTACACGTAGAGTGTAGCCTCAATCACATATAGAAAGCGAAGAAGAAAGAATATACTCTATCAGGACTGGTAGACTATGCGATATGGTATGGAGGTTATCGGCAGGATATGGGTGCTTCTTATAGAGGCTAAACGGCCAACTTTGATGGCTCAAGCGATCTTCTGTGTTTTATGGGTATGTCCCTATCTCTTATCCTTCTCATGTTCGGTTGGCTTACTCGACTCTTAGCGATAGTCCATTACCTACAAGAAAAGACTGGCCGCGGCCCCAGAACAATCTGGGGCATTTCCTCAAATGCGAGGAAATATGAGTTCCTCCGCCTCAGAGCGGACGGAGAGGTACGATAGCTATTTTGTTCGAAAGTACTTTAGCTGATGATACCAGTTCTCCGCTGTCACATACTACTCCGACCAGGGCCTGCGGAAGATACTTCAAACTCTATGCCATATCATAGGGGAAGTCGGGGTTCTTACCCCGACAACGACTCCGTAAATTGAGTAGGGACAAGGGAGGTAGTGGACTTAATGTTAATTTTCTATATTTTATTTGTATATCTTAGATTCGTGCTGCTAGAATAAAGCACAAGAAATGAATGAAGAACACAAAAGCCTCGTCCATCATATACGAGCATTTGTGGGATGGTGGGGACACGAGCTTCTGCTTTAGCCGGCGAAGCGCCTAGATCTATCGGATATGTTGACCGCATTACAATACAATTGCTCCTCGCACATACTTACAGAACCCCTGTTGTCAGAATCAGACACGTTCCCTTTCATGAAGTAAATCCCCAAAAACACGCATGCTACTCCCTAGATACTGAATAGCCTAGTACGTATATCTCCTCACCGCCACCCTCGATGCCTTGATGCAAGGGAAACAGCGGGATCGGCGCCACCGATGTATGCTGCAGACACCCAGCCACATTATTGCGTATGTGTTTGCTCTGGGTTGATTTAGACGGAGGGTTATATTCTGTTTTTTAAATCATTCCACTGTAGTATGGGGTTTCGGTGTCTTGTCTTGCCCTTTTCCTCTCCTGAGCATGGCTGGGTGGCGTTAGAAAGGATTCGGAGAGAGCCGATGCATATTCCCACCCTTTATGCAGAGACACAAAATGAAAATCATACCTAAATAATCCACCCCTCATGCAAACCTCTCGGAGTTCGCCGCCGGACTCGCAGACCAGCTGTGTCGAGCAATTCTGTCGTTCAGAGTATAACCCCAAGCCTCGCGCGTCCTTACGGGCACGAGCACAAAATGAGCGATTTAATCTACTGTGGCCACATGATGGATCCATTTGACATGTGGGTTGGCGGACCTGGAAATGGATTGTCTTGATTATCTTGCTATTCTATTCGCTATTTTTGATGGGGTTATGCAAGGTGTCTGCCCCTGCCTGTCTTAATTATCTTACCTGTGTTACAATCAAAAGTAAGCATTGTCGACATGTATGCCTTGCTTTGGTGGATCTGTTATTTGTCCTCGTCATCCATCCCTGTTTTAATGACGATGAGGCATTTTCTTCTGAATAAAAAGATAGTTCGCGGAACGTGCTTTCTATAATTGTCGGAACATTTATCTTTGACCGACTCAGGTATAACTCCCTTGGCGAAAGAGAACTATCATTCCATATTCCTCTCTCTCTGGAAGGAAGAGAAAGGCTTCAAGATTGGTGTCAAGTTTCCAAAGCTCAACCTCATTCCTTGAAGTCCGCATAAACCGTTCTCAAAATGCCATCAGAAACCCCATCCATCTTCGTCTGCGGTCCCCAGACCACAATCCTCCCTCCACAGGAATACTTCGCTCATCTACGACAAAACATCCACCATGCCTCAACACTCCAAACAATCGATACTGCCATCGCAGAACTCCCCGAAATTTGGAAAACCCTGGTCAAAGAATATCCGCCCTTACGCGAAATCCCGGGCGCAGGGATCCTTCGAGACATGAAAGGATGGATAACCGGTGATACCGACACCGTGGGGAACTTGAAACCTTTATTGTCGAATATGCATCTTGGTCCCTTGACTGTCGTGCTGCAGGTTTTGGAATATTTGAATTATCTTGCCCGTGAAGGTGTCGATCATTCCCAGGTGGTGGGGGATGTTAAGCATGGTGGGTTTCAGGGTCTTTGTACGGGGTTTCTTACTGCGAGTGCGCTTTCTTGTTCGAGGGATACGGTGGCGATTGGGAAGCATGTGGCTGTTGCGTTAAGGTTGGCGTTGTGTATTGGGGCGATGGTGGATTTGGAGAATCAATGTGGTGTGCTGCCCGCTGGGATGATCTCTCTAACGGTGCGGTGGACGTCGGGGTCGGATCGGAGGAGGGTGATGGCGATTTTGGCGAGGTATAAAGAGGTAAGCAATTTCACTGACATGATACCTGTGTCTTGCGGATTTGTTGGCTAACAGCTCCGCTCCATTCGACGTCTAGGCATACCTGTCCGTGAACATGGACACCCACAGTATCTCTATCACAACCCCAGAGGTGGATCTACCGTCCATCTTCCACGATCTCAGTCGCATCGGTGTCCAGATTATTTCTATCGGGTTGAAAGGCAGATTCCATCATCCACAACATAGCGCTGCCGTTAGCATCTCGCACAAAGTCTTCGCCACCTCCCCAGACCTGTTCCATTTCCCGAAAGACAGCCATGCCCTGGTGCCCCTGCGGAGCAATGATAGTGGTGCGCTCGTGAGCCCCGGAGAGCCGCTGCATGAGACGGCCGTGCGATGCTCGCTCCTCGAGATGGCAGATTGGCATGCGACGATGTCTACTGCCGTCGCGACGGTTCGGTGCTTCGTGCCAAATGATCCGCCTCTTGTTTTGGGGCTGGGGTTGGTTGATTGCGTTCCGCTGTCGATTTTGGATGATCAGCGATCGGCGGTTGTTTATCGTAGAGCCCTTGAGACTTCTTCTCACGTTCAGGAACAGGTGCAGGCGCAGGAGGGTTCACACACCGATGTCTACGCTGAGTATCCTATTGCGCTTGTGGTTTGAGCTGTCTTTGTAATATACATAGCATAGTTTGGAATATCATGCTAATTAGCTCAATGATCAATAATCACCCGGATCAAAGACTGGAACCCGCGGAACACCGAATACAAGGCAGGTTGGAAACAAGACCGGATGGTGGAAGCTCCAGTCCATGGTTCCTATGCTTCGTTCGCCTCCTGGAACCTGCTCATGGCAGGTCAAGGAACTAGACGGGGATTATTCACCATGATTTAATGGCTTCCCCTGATAACGGCGCCCCACTTTGATAAAAGATGCTTTTTTCATCTCACATCTCATCGTGTCGACTCTTTCACACGCATCTACAACCATGAGATGTGATGGACAGACTACAACCGCTTGCTCAGAAGCGTGGCCTGCCACGCCCACCCCCTAGGACTCTGAAGAAAACCCCGAAAGTCGCAAGAGCATGTGACAAATGTCGGGGGTTGCGGAAACGGGTATTTCATTGCTTCTTTTTTTATTTCGTTTCAACTGAATAAGTTCAGAACTTCTCTAACTATTTGATTTTTCGTGGTTAGTGCGACGGCTTGAGGCCCTGTTTAAGTTGTCAAGGGCTTAATATCGAATGTAAATACTCTGGCGTTGACGGGCGAAAAAAAGAACACTGGAAAGCACGGCTCGAGGCGCTGGAGCAAAGAAACGCCTATCTGGAACAAATCATTGAGCAACGGGGTTTGCTCCGGCCTGGCGGAACGGCAATCGGGCAGGCTCAAGGCCAGTATTCGGATCAAACTCAAAGTCAGAGTGAGGGTCACACTCCAAGAAACAATAACAATTCAGCGGAATCTGGAAGTTTCTCATTCCGGACTTACCAGAGCACGCAACAGAGCACGCCCCCCGACGATCAAGGCTTACAGCGTCTCTTCTACGCTGCCACTGCTTCTCATCCACTAGTGGGCCCGTTGGGTCGACAGATCCAGTACGGACAGACTTACGAGAGCAGACGCGATAGACTTCCTGACGAGCAGATTACGCGACGCGCGGTTTCTGCATTCTTCCAGTGTGCGGCGACTTTGTTCTATGTGACGACGGAAAGCAAATCGAGCCAGCTACTTGATAAAGTGTATCATAGCAATGATGCAACGGCGCAGGACGTCTGCGAGGTTGCCGCGTGTGCTGCGATCGGGAGTCATTATAAGATCGATGAGATCTGCGATGAAGCGCGGGCGGCGTTCTTCTATCTCGCCTCTGCCAGTCTGAATGAGGCGTTCGAAGCAAGTCATATTCAAGGGGTGCGGATATCTATCTTGCTCTGTATGGGTTGTATTATGGACAAAAGCTCGAATGCGAGGATGTTGATAAGTAAGCCTTCGATCTTGGCTGAGGAATATCCCGACTAAGTCTTCGCAGTGTCTGCGTTGAATCTGGTGAAAGCGGATATGGACGCCACATTACAGAGCGCTACGTCGCATGTGACCGGTGATGACGAATACCGACGGACCCTCCAAACATTGATATTTCTTGAAGGGTATGCTAGCAGAAGAGGCAGGTTATCCAGGGGATACTGATAACGGTACTAGGTGGCTTTCGTTCTTGCTAGGGTATCGGAATTGTTTGAGACAGAATGAAACTGATCTAGTTAGCCGTCTAAGTATCAAAGATAATAACAAAATCTCCATGCTGACTTGAGCTTCAGGTCCACTACACAAGAACTTTGGATATGGACTCCAACAGCGAGGCCTTATTAACACGGCTCATACAGTCCTATATGAACAGGCTAGTTCTCGTGGCCTCAGGGATCTAAACCGAGATGGCCCAATGCCAGGATGGCAGTTTCTAGAGCCACTCAGAGAGGCTCGCAGTTCAACTCGACCAATAGCACCAGGCCCTTCCGCCGGATCTGCATCTCGCAGCACTCAGTAGCCCGAACCGAACGTTGACTATTTATCAAGAGAGGGTCTTATACCTGATGCACATGTTGTATATAGACTCCCGCTTGCAGCTCTATTCTCGGCTATTGAAAGCTTTCCAGGATTGCCAAGGATAGTTCAGACCGCAACAGAGTGCCTACCTGCTGGAAAGACTCTTTAGCCAAATACCCCGACACATATGTAACACCTACACAGACTTCGCCATGCAGCTGGCTCGCATAGCCTCTCTGTTGTATGGCCAAGAAGTGATAATGACGCGTTGGCTGGTTGTGTGCGTGACTACCTTGAATATACCCTGCTCAGAGGATGGTAAGTAATATCTAACATAGATGCTAGATGTGCCGTCTTCGAAGCTTGTATCGTGCTCCTGCTCGGAATTTGTCAAAGATACCTCGCAGACAGCAGCAATACCTTCCCTGATCTTCCCGCCCATGTGCATACATGTCTCACTGTTCTGCGGTTCTGCAGCCGCGGTGATATTGCCGCACATCGGCTGATGGACATGTTGGAGCCAATTCTGCAGCTGTGGAACTGTCTGGGCCCAACGTCGCAGGTACAACAAGAGGGTCAAATGTGGATCGATTATATTTTGGATGACGGATCGGCGGACCTCTTCACTGTCGTGCGCATGACATATCAACTTCTTGATTTGATGCCACAGACACAGAGCAATGTTTGGGTGTAGTCGGGGGTGTAAGTTGTTAGTACCCCAATGTAATGCCGGACTTTCTGGAGATGATCATCGAACAACCCGGGATATCGGTCGAGGTAGCATAGCCATGGTTCAACCTCCCGGGACTTCCTTTATAAACCTGAAATGTACTGGGACGCGCTAAGCGTTGTTGGGATGTTCTCGGTTTATAGCGCGCCCACCTAATCTTCCGATGGCGCTCGACGAGTCAAAGTCCTTGCGAGGTCTCAGTTATCGTCGATTATAGTTTTAGGGGACGCTATCCAGGACGGTTTTTTTATCGGGAAGAGGAGGGTCATCGTATCGAATGGCCAATAACGAAGATGCATTGACTGGAATTCGGCTCACGGGGTACGAAGGCTGGCTCATTTATATTGCCTAGGGAAGAAAAGATGAATGTTAGCACCGTATTCCTGGCAACCACAAGGAAGTGTTAATTAAAAGAAAATCGATGCCAACCTTGACGATACACATTGATCGCTGTCGTATTATCTGCGAGAACATTCCCTTCATCTTCCACATCCCTCCTATCCTGAGGTGCCGGCCAGTCGATCTGATAGTCGACGCAGTGCATTAAGGCGCGTTGCAGGTATGCTCTTGCAGGTCTCCTTGATTGAAACAACTCATTCGTAAAGCGCAAAGCACTACCGAGTCAGCGATCGTCCATTCAAGCATGTAATAAGACCTCGGAGCACGATCCCCCATTCCTTCAGTATCACCATAATCCTTGGTTGGCTCCACGTTATCAACCTTCTCTCCAATCTCGTCAGGAACAGCCTTCAGAGTTCAGGGATCGAATGACCTTCTCACGGCGAAGGGGAACCCCATCTCGCGGGTGTCCGGCTGGCGCGACTCAGGTTCCACAAACCGACTAGAGCTCGGCTCGCATTCAACCTTCGGAACAACAACCACAGTATCAATTGGAAGAAGTTGGATGTGCGCTCGATCTCCTCTAATCTTCGTGCTCTATGCTGGTTTGAGAATCCGTCCGTGGTTTAATGGTTGTTGTGCCAACTTCGTAAGACTTTGTCGGTTCGTTTGGACGCCTTTTGTCGACGGCGCGTATCTTGCTGCAGGAGATATGGTCGGTTATTAGCTGGAGTTGGAGATTCTCACAGATCTCACGCTCCCTTTCTCACCTGGGAGTAAGTAGATCATTCATGACATTGGATCTTTGAGCAAGGTGGATTGCACTGGGGGAACGGGGCAGCTTCGACGATGAAGGAAGTAAACGTAAACAACGGTGGTTGTATTGACTTCAGTGACGAATAGAGTTACACAAGACTCCGAGACCCCACCTACCGCGCCAGACCCGTCGAAACCTGGTCCTTTGACCTCCTGTGTAGGATTCGCTGGTGTCGTGCATAGCGAGGCGGGTTGAGACGAGATCACGTCCATGGGGTTAGGCCAGCGCCGGCTGCAGTCACGAGACTCATGCCTATACTCACCGGGACACCTTAACCTCTTCCCTTCTCCCCGGATATTACTTCCGTGTGCTGTCAAAGGTCGAGGGTTTACCGGTTGTCTTTTCATATGATCTTCGTTTGCTCGATTGTATTGGGGCATTCTGAGAGATGTCACCAGGGCTCTAGGCACGCTATGACTGTTAGGAACGTAGCCATCTACCAATCTACATCCACTTCTAGCATGATGTTTCGTCAAACAGTTCACTCGAAATCTACTCTAGAATGGAAACGCCTCTGCCGAAAGTGGAAGTCCTGAGGCTATTCGCAGATTTCACACAAAGCATACCAACAGTAATCCTGCAATACCGCTGGATATTATCTACTCGGGTGGTTTGCTGTCTGCTATGTATTTCTTCTGGATTGGGCATTCTCATTTTAGATGCCTAAGGTGCCACTTGCCTATCCTTCCCCCTCCCCTGCCATCCTCCTCCATGGTCGTTTCTGATCATCACGGCGGTCATATGGTATCTAATTCAGCGAAATGGGCCACAGGAGATGTTCACGATCATGTTATCTTCAAAATAATATTTCTTTTCAGATATGTAAACCAGGCCATGAACTAGGTAGAATGCCTATGAACCAGGCTATGGTGGTTTATGTACATCCCGTCTCACCCGGTCAACCTAGCTAGCTGTTTGTTCATTATAAGCCACCAAAAGGAAGAAGAGAAGAGAAAAGACCGGGGAATGCTTTCAGGCAAGGGTTGGTCGGGTTGGTCGGGTTGGTCGATAGATCGGGATTTGAAGTGGAAAAGAAGAGATGTCGTCGGATTAGTGACTGGTAAAATACAAAGACCAAGATTCAATCGCGCACGTTCAATTCGTGTACATTCGTGGATGGTTCAGAAAACAAACGAAAACGCAAAGAGATGAGCAAGAAAAAAAGGCAAATCGACGTAGAATCCCAAGGTACCTTAAGCTTGCATGTAACAACCGGAAAGAAACTCCGACCCCAACTCCATGAAAACCACAGAGTAAATAAGTAGAGACGCGCAGAATCAATATCAGCTCAACCGAAATTAATCAAATCATCAAAAGTATCCTCCGCTCTCTGTCCAGGTCCACTGCCTGCGTAGCTAGAAGGAAGACCCCACCGTTCGGACTGTCGACGCTCTCTTTCCAACACCTCCTGCAGCAACGGACTATCCGCTGTGATACCAGCAGGAGCTCCAGGAGGAGGGGTAGTGGTAGAACTATTCCCACTCGCCTCCCGCTGCGACGGACTACTCTCCGTCGTCAACAGACTATTAATATCAATAAACGTCGGACTCTTCCTCGTGACCTGGTTCACCATCTGCGCTAGATGTCCCTTAATCGAGGAATCGTTGCACTGAGAATGGCGCAGTAATTCATCTTTTAGCTGTAACATCTGGCTTCGCAGATAGTCTGCTTCGGTCTGGAGCTGCTTCTTTCGTCGCGCGACCGCCTCGTATTGGCTTTCGAGCTCTTTGTTGTGTTTGCGCTTCTTTTGGCGACATTTGCTGGCTGCGAGGCGGTTGCGGGCGAGGAATTGTTCGCGTTTGCTGTTTAGAGGGTGCGTGGTGGAGGAGATGTCTGAGGAGGCGGAGGAGGTGGTGGAGGCTTTTCGGGGACGTTGGGTCCTCTGGGATTGTTGCTTTAGATGGTAGTCGGGTTGAAGGACTGGGTCGATGCAGAGTTGCCGATCGTCCGGGTCGGGTTTGACGGCCCATGAAGGCAGAGGAGGAGGTGTTGGGAGGCCGTTTGATGGTGGCCAGGATTCGTTTGCGAGCGAAGGTAGCGAGAAGAATCCCGGGGTCAGCGCAATGGTAGGCAACGAGGCGAGAGAGCTGGATGGTGCGGTGTCGGGAAAGGGGAAGCTCTCGGTGCTGGGAGGGTGGATTATTTCGGCGGACATGGTTGATCGTAGAGACAGGAAGGGACCAGAAGGGGCATTTCGCGGAGAGAAAACCGAAAAGATGTCGAGTCGATGGTGACTGAGTCGTGGCTGGGTTTTATGGTGATCGATTAGCAGGTGCTTGGAATACGCCGAAGATCAGAAAGCACGATCACATACCAAGCCGGGTTATAGGATGGATGCGCAGTAGAGTAGACCGAGCGCCCAGACACTGTTGGGAGGCATCCTCGTTATATGGGGAGCGCGACGAACGAGACGGAGGTCATGTACCTCGAGCGACAGGGGCCGTGAAGGGGGGCAAAAAGCGGGCGGCAGTCTTTAAGAAGGAGCGAATGGGCAGGATGGACATGGAGGGACATGGATGCGACTAGACCGTTGTATCTGGCGGGATGCGAACCCGACATGAGCAGAGGAAGAAGATGACCCAGATGGACCAGGCAATTCCAGGGTTCGCCACGGGCAGATCATCTTCCTCTGATGGCCATGATTGGCTGGGTCGACATCCAGAACCCTAGGAAAAAAGACTAAGTCGAGCATCAACACGTCAGTCCTCTTCAGGCTGTCGGGCCCGTCCAATGGGTTCCCTTCCGGGGGGATTGTGAAACAGGTAACTGGTCGAGTGGAGTCGTTGCTATTGTGACTTTAGTTCTACCGCAAAAGGTGCATGCATAGGATTATCACCCGTCAGGTTGGGCCTTTCGAACCGCTTCGATTCCATTTCGCTCCATTTCGATAGCTTCGAACAACATGTTCAGTACGAATGACGGTAGACACGGGGTGAAACTTCCTGGATTCTTTGTTTGCAGACCGTCGCAAATGAAAGGACGTGGGCTGTACCACCAGTCTGTCGCCCGCTCCCGGCCAGAATACGAAGACCGCCAGGGATGGTGACATCATGCACAAACAAACATTGGTCGTACCGTGCCACAACCAAAGCCACCACTTGTCGACCCGGTCTATATTCAACATCGTTAAGGAGGAGCTCGTGCGACCTGTACATTGCAGCTGCATCTTAGACTGCTGGTGATCATCCAGCTCTTAGCTACTGCGCACAGCCAACCGCCACCGCCCGGTCCACCTCCATTTCATTCGCAGACTCAGATCGAAGAAAGTCATTTCCTGGATCTAGATCAACAATCATGGAGCTGCACCCACTCAGTAGTCACGCGGTAGTAGAGATGTATTCCTCAGATGTTATTGGGCTCTGCTCATGAAACATGTGCTCAGTCATTTTTAATTGATGAATTTTTGACTCTCTTGCAAAGAGGACGTGTTATATCCGATACACCTAATTTTAGGAAGCAGAAAACAAATTGATCATGACGAAACGATTAATTCTCGGGTTATTCCAGAAGCCGAGTTTTATCCGTGAGTCTTCCATTCTACACAGTACCTTACCTACCTAGGTAGGCAAGGAGATCTGCATAGAAACGTCCCCAGCGTAGACAGTAAAAATCAAAGCAAATCCCTCACGTGTGAAGCGGCTGTGGAAATAAGACCGTCTACACCGTGTCGAGGGAGAGAAAAAAAAACTGTAGAACCCGAAAGAAAGAAATCCAGCGAATCTCTAAAGCAAACCGATGAAATCCACGGAACCCGCTAAGCCAATTCTAGTCGATCCGATGGCCTCAGGCCTCCACTTGACGGCACGCGACCCGCCAATCAGAAGACAGCTCATGGTCTGCCCAGAACCTAAGGCATTCAATTCCGTGGTCAAGGCACGGGCGGCGCCAACTTTTTCAGGCTGTCACTTCTTTGTTTGCTTAGTTCGTAGGCATCGGTTGGAGAATTGCTGCTACACAGTACACATGTTGATAGTTCGGCTATTGGACTGGTATTGATCATCTCAAGTATATTGTCCTGTCCTAATTTGTATGTCTAAATCATTATCAGTTTTGTTCTTGAGGTGTTTTCTTCACTTAATAATGGATCTGGTGATTGTTTCATCCGAGGGGAGTGGATTGGTGGATGCGTTGACCACGAGGTGAACGGTTCAACGCCCCGGTCCGTTTCTATAAGGCTGTACACCTACGTAGAACATCGGGAATGTTGGGTTTATTGGCGTAGTCTTTCGCAATACCCAACTTTAATGATTATCATTTATATGGTCATAAAGTATCCTCTATGTGTTTTTGTGGGCAAAGGAATCAGAAATTGAAGTTATATATATCCATGGAGAGGGTAGGAGACAGTGTCTTCCAAGGATCTGCTCAAGCTTCAGGTCGGTCTGCACAAGGCCAAGAGCTCGGTTTCCCCCCCTAGATAGCGAGATAGACCGGATGGCCATTGGCCCAACGGGGTAACAATATTATTATTATTATTATATATCCATGGATAGAGCGCGGGTGCGGTCGCTTGGTACGCTTTCTCTATTCAAGTTATTTTTTTATTTCTTTTTTCTCTGATTCCTCTTTTTTTTTTTCTACAATGATAGAGAAATTCTGTACTTTCGAGTTCCGACCACCTACCTACCTGATACCCTCGGTCCTCGCTCGGGGTTCCTCCATCTGAAATCTCAATCGCAATCCACAACCACGGAACCCAGATTAAGTTACCCGAGCTCAGAACCGGAACCATGGCCCCGCGAGTCCCAATCTTATGCGATCGTCTCTTTGAGATCCACATCCACCAACCGGAACGGCTTCCAGCCCGGAGATTATATCCCTGTTCTCACCCACTGCCTCGCAACGGCTACATCCCTGAATTTCTGCCGAGGAGGTTGTCCGAAGACCGGGGATCACCGAATTCGTAAGTTGGAAATGCACGGAATATAGGTTGCGGTATTTCCGGTGGAGTCAAAATGAGAGAGTAAGGGCTGGAGATGGCGGATGCGTAATACCTGTAGATGCCGCGCGCTCTCCGTACCTCCCTCTCTCTCTCTCCAACGAAGTGGTACTCCAATTGCTCCAACATCGACTCGTTTATGGTATTATGCCATCAGGTGTTCTTTGCATCGACTTGTCGACCCGGGAGATCGGTTGCGGCTGGCTCGAGAAGTCGTGCTCACTGTTCTAGGGCGCATTGCATCTCCGGCAAGACATGCAGAGCATGAGATCGGTCGCGAGTCGGATGAATCGGTTCGACGGTCTGATTGCTGCGACAGCGTTAACTACCTACGGTCGGCGATCGGAAATCCCCCAAACGATGTGAAGTGGATGGAGATTATCAACTACACGGGGTTCGTGAGGGCAGCGGCGCGAGCGGAACTTCCGCGGTACGATTTTGATGGACGAGAATATGAGCGACTTGATAGTGAACAAGGCGATGATATTGGTGATGGATATTTCATCTCACGCGCCGTAATGCGGTTGACGCGCTCTGGGGCGATAGAACGAGGTTGATGCGATCGGGACGGTGGTGTTTAGTGTCAGTTGTTCGTGCTGGGCTTATCGAGACGTCGATCGCGATGATCCTAACTGATCAAAATCCGGAGACAGATCAGGGAGGTCGGGAGAAGATACCGGGTAAATAGCTCGTCCTTAGAATTTGGTGGTGTCACGGCATTGTGAACGATGGTAGTAGCTATGTCGGGGCCAGGAGTCGTAAATAGAGATACAGGGCATGCTGACTGCCGACCATTCAAGCCATGGATTGCATATCGAGACCATGTTTTAGAAAACGCAGAAAAACGCGATGATGGGGGTTGTTGCGGTATCATGAAAGAAGGGTTCAGAAGATGACGGTGGACAGAGATTCAAGGTAGAGGGTGCCAGACGCATGCAAAGGGAGAGAGAGATGAGGTGGTCTCAGGACACAAGGCCCAAATCTCCGGCAATAGAGGCACGGGACTCTCTCGGAACTCGTTCATCAACTTCACCTCCCACGATGCAGAATGGTAGCATCATAAATACCACCTCGCCGTATCTATTAGTAAGAAATAATCACCTGGAAGTGTCGGCATCACCATGGGAAAATTGAGATTCCCTTTACCCACCGGAAAAAATAAGGATTGTGTGAATTCGCTCCGGTAGTGCATGCCCCCCTCTTACCAGAAGCGGATAGCAACCCTGTCTATCGCCAGACGAGATACCGTTGTGGTATAGGGACAGGCATATAAGTTGGAACAACTGGGATGGAGCATACAGATGACTCCAAGATGTCGGAACCAGGGGTCGCAGGAGGATCATATGGAGACCTGCCCACAATGCTGGGCGGATGAAGATGTCGTCGAAGGATAGAGAAGCGACCCGTCCGGGTTTAGCCCGGGGGCTTGGCGGATGAGCCTGAGGCCCGCTTTCAAATGCGTGGCGGCTTGAGATGCCGGCCCAATCAGGAGCTGCGTGGCATTACCAGATCGTCATTCAGACCTGCCTAGACAGGCCTAGTGGGTCGTTCTGGCTGCCATTGACATCGTGGCGGCAGCGCGCAGTGCGTGGCACTTTCTAGCACTTTCGATCAAAGGGTGGCCGGCCTAAGGTAATTACCACGGCCTGAACGGCCATCGATGAGTTTATCGTCGTGGCTTAACGATGTTCCGAGATCCCAAGTCACTTCCGGAAGCCTCAATCGTCAAGTCTCTGAAGCTTCTCGACGAGATACCTTATACGTTCGACGCTGGCAAAGCTATCAGAGGACGGCACATCGCATAGATCCGCAAAGATCTTTCTCGAATCATCGGTCTCTCTCGCGCACGTTCGTTGCTGCACACAGCCTCTATACAGCATCATCCTTCTTTATTTCAACCCCCAGACCACCGCCTCAGCCTGGAGCATTGACCTGGTAGTCAGTGAATGGCATTGGCCTATCACTTGGGCCCGTTTGTATTCTCCCTTCACTTGAGATTCCTACTGGGAAAGGTGCGACTTTGCTTGCGCAGCCGAAGGGCTCCGTCTTCAAACTCCCTCTCCTCCTTTCCCCCCTCCACTGGGTCTCCTTTAATTCGTTATCATTAGCATAAGCTCAATTCACTTCTCGGCCCAAGGGCTTTTGTTCGGGTTGCCCTGTGGCCGCCTTCATCACCTGACTCGGGCTTTCCCTGAGACAGTTACCTTAACCAAGTCCATACCTTAAATCTTCCTTCATCTGGAGGTAAACCCCAGACTGGTCCGGCAAAGAACCAGCAAGAAAGATATAAAAAAAGAAAGAAAAATAAAAATCAGCCAGCCGCATCAAACAAGCTATAATCAAGCTTTGTCGATGCAATTATCCCTCCCCAGCCTGGGAGATCGGCCCAACATGTTCGGAAAAAGGTAAATTGACCGCGCACAATTCCTCCTGGGAATGTATATCCCTGTTTTTCATGGCACAAGACGCACTGACTTTTCTCCTTCTCATCCATCAAGGAGAACATCCCGGAAACCAGACGAATCGTTTATTCGTGACTTCCAGAGACAGTTTGGGAGTATAGCCACCCGATCTTACTCACCGCAGACTCCCTTGAGGGACCCTGCCGACCAGGCGGTGCCTCAGGACGCTGATGCCGCCGACCACGTGCCCAAGACGGAGAGTATGTCGGTGGACCACAGCCCCGTCAACTTTCTGTCGCCCATCACCCGCCAGAACTGCTCCTGCAACGTCCTGGGCAATCGGATGTGTACTGTCTTGCACAGTCCGGCTGGTGATTTGCACACCCCGGCTCACGAGTGCAATGCCCCGACCACTCCCTGGACCTGGAACCGGACATCCAACTTGGATCCCAATCATCAGTTGGACGGGGTGTCAATTAGTGATCCCACTCAGTATGATTCTAATCCCAACCCTCTGCACAGCATAAACCCCTTTTTATCAGAACTCACCAATTCCCCTCAACCTATTCCTCGCCGTCACTCCGAGTATGACTCCCTAGGTCTATTGTCTCAAGGCAACCTCTTCCAACAAGGTACGTTAGACCCGTTGCTGGGGGCTCCGTCCCATTTGGATACCTTGATGGGAGTAGCCTCTGACTCGACAGACAATGCACCGAACCATGGACCATTACATGGGCCCCTTCCCCATGACACCGATGGCCTCTTTAACAACCACCAGCCTAGATCTCAGGAGTCACCGACTCTGCGATACCGAGTGACTCTGCATGCGCCCACGGCCACTTTCAACCAGACGCGGGAGATTCCCGTCACCTACCTGAATCGGTGTCAGCCGTATCTGATATCCGTCACGGACACGAGACCACCATCATTCCGCGTCCAGACCGCTCGATACCGCACGTACGTTCGCATTTCATTCGACAACGCGGCCCAGCGAGAGGACCCGGTCGGTTCGTGGCGACTCTGGCGAGACGGTCGGGGCCTCAACGAAGCGCGTAAACGAGACGGGAAGCTGTCCGCGGTGGAATTCGTCAATGTCCGTAACGACGGGTTCCGGGAAGAGGGCGCTGCCCACGTCGAGCTGCAGAGCACCTCGTTTGACGGCTTTTGCGTGCAGTGGACGGTCGAACCGCACGCTGTTCGCGTCGGCTGCGAGATGCACGTCGCCTTCAATTGTCTGTCCACGGACTTCAGTCTTTCCAAGGGCGTCAAGGGTGCACCTTTGCGGCTGTGTGCCAAAACCGAGCTGGTCTCGCAGGGCTTGATTCAGCAGCCTGGTGCCCCGGGCAGTACGGAGATCTGCTACTGCAAGGTGAAGGTGTTCCGTGACCATGGCGCTGAGCGAAAGCTGTCGAACGACACGATTCACCTGCGACGGGCGATCCGGAAGATGGAGGAGAAGATCTCCGAGGCCGAGTTCTACAATACCAAAGCGCCGGGAAAGAAGAAACGCGTGCGCGTCCCACTGCCCTCGCGAGCGTCAGAGCAGTTGTTGGAATCGGTGGACGCCGAGCCCAGCAGCAGCCGAGTGCCTCGTCGAGCGCACAGCTTCTCGAACGGAGAAGACCTCTACCAGGAGTTGTTTGACCTACGCAAAGTCCTTTCGTCCTCGCAGCCGACAAGCGTGCTCTCGCTGCGTGGCAATGACCAGGATGATCCGGACCAGTTTCCGGTCGAGTTGTCGAGCGGCACGTCGAGTCCAAAGCCGCCTGCACGGTCCGCCACACAGAGCGAACTGCCGTCGGAGATGAATACCGACAATGAATGGATGGAGATGCTGCAGGACCAGGGCGACGAGGAAGCGTATAGTGCGTACCAGTCGCCTGCCCTGGCGGCACGTTCGAACATGCAGACACCAGCCACCGACCCCGGAGGCGGAGGGCAGGCGACGCTCGAGAACGTGCCGATTCGTAGTCGGGACGGTGTTCACGGGAAAGCAAGTAAGTCATCCCCCAATGCCCCTGTCTAGCGTAATAGACAGAGTCTCACTGGTCATCTTTCTTCTGTAGTTGCATGCTTCTATGTCCTGTGCCGAGTCGACGGCCAGATCGACGAGTACTATCGCGCGTTATATCTGATGGAACGAACGGTGTCGAATTTGAAACGTCAGCTCTCCAAAGTCCACGATACCGCCCCCGAGCGCATCGCGCGTCTTCTTCGCGTGAACCAGGCCGGCCTGCGCATCATGATCGACGATACCGTTGTTGGCGAGATACCCGAGGGACAGGATATGATTGCGGAATTCCGACCGGGCGACGGCAGCAGGATCTCAGCAGATGATTTCGAAGTCTCCCTGTTCTTCTGATGCATGGGCGGAATTGGGATACACAGAATGGACTGGTTTGAATCGGTTATGTTGAACGAGTGACGGAGCATGAGCGTGAAAGCGGCTGATCGTTAGCTAGCCTAGCCATTTTCTTTTTTTTTCTTATCATTTTCCTCTCCGCCCGTCTCCCTTTCTTCTTCTTTTTACTTCGGCGAACATCGGCGACTATCATAATAGAGCATTCTTGTTTCTCTCTCTCTGCACCTTCGCCGTCATGACGGCCTTCCTACCCCTGCGGATGATCTGATTGATCCATCGAATGGACGATGGACCCTCAGTCATCAAAACCACGTGGTTGCGGCCGTTTGACCTCCACCCGGGGTGACCCTTATGACGATGAAATGACGTTCGGTGATGATCAGTGCTAGTGTTAGTGCTACCTTATGAACAGATTGGATGTGCTAGACTGGGTATTCAGGTGTTTTCTTTTCTAGTTTCGGTTGGTGTAGTTGGGTTTGGATCTTTTCTCTTGTCTGTCTTTTGCTGCTACTGGCTTGGTTTGGCAGGGTGGGTGGGATTATAGATTGGACTTTGGGTTTACTAGGGGAATTTTTTTTTGTTTGATTTAGTTGTTTGCATTTGTCTTGAACTACCCACTTTCTACGGAGTAGATACTGGTATTATTGTGAAAACTAACTATCCACATACATAGTTTCGGAGACTCGACAGTCTACCTGCATCGTGTATCCTGAATCCACTAGGTAGGTACGGTGTACAGGACAGTTGTATAGGCAAAACGGTAGGTAGATCCGTCCGTCCAGGAGAAGAAACCTACAGTAAGGTACTATACGAGGGTCCTGATCTCTGATCTCATGGGATAAGGAACCGCTCCAGCAAACAGGTAAGCTGTTAGCTACCTCAGCTTAAGGTACCTTAGAGGCGATGTCATCGATCCTCTCCGCGCGTGGCTGTGGCGAATCAAGTCCGGCGGACCGCTGATGTCATACCGAGGGGTTTCGTCTTTGGGGGGCTTGCGATGCCGTAGATGTGTCACGTGCGCATACAGCACATCGACTTAAGGGGAGGGAGGTCTTTGTGTTATACTGACTAGATGGAAATGGAGGTGATCTGGGGTTATGGGTGGGAATTGTTTCTGTAGCCTATCTTTCCATTCTCCAGCTACAGCACGTGAAATGGATGGATCATGTCTCGACAGAATGCTGACAAAGTAGAATGGTGATGCCTCAGGCAATAGGATGGATGGGTCACAGGTCAGCGAATCCTCTCGAAGGACCGAGAAACGAGAGCCAACCTAATGGGGTTAGCGCAGATCACATGCGTCATTGGCTCGGGAATTGCTCGGAGGGAAGAATGGATGGGTGGTTGATGTTTGGTGCTCACCGTTCGTCTATGGTCAGGTTTGTGACGGTCTACAAAGGAGCTTAGTAAAAGACATGTTTGTTTATGACTCGTAGTCAAAGAATTTCCCATAGGGAGAAAAGGCTCTCTAGGAGGGAGGATCCAGGGGCTCTATATAATGCTTGCAGGATACCTAGGAATGTTCCCAGACCCCAATCAGTGATTGACCGAAACGTTCAATACGAATCCAATCATTTTTATGGCTGCTTAGAAGGGGCTTTTACTTTCATAACGAGTACAAATATGATCCTGGGCCATTCCTGCGGTTTGCTACAGTAGTTCCGGAAAATGGTGTCACCAATTATACTCTTTCTTCTTTTCCCACACCATGCTGCCAAGCCCCATTAATCTATTTTAAGAATTAATCCGGTCTCACATTGCCAAGCGCTCTGTAATGTATGGTATGGATACAAGCCCCGTAAATTACACGGTCACAGGTGGAAATGGAGTCCTCATTTCCAAACTTCGTATTCATCTCAAACATTACTCACTTCCGACAAAGGATGGCGCCTAACTTACCCCAATCTACACTTGAATTCATTCGTGATATGGTATGCAGCGATGAGCTTACCACATCTCAAATGGCCGAAGCTGCTGGCTGCAGCAAGCGTGCCATCATCAGAATCCGCTCAAACCTCAAATTATTCGGCAGTATCAAGGCCCCTCCGATAAAAAAAGGACGGCCACGACGCATGACACCCACTATGATTGAAGCCCTTCTTAACCACCTATTAGAAAAACCTGGATTATATCTCTTGGAAATGCAACTATTTTTGCTAGACGAGTTTAGCGAGCATATACACTCGAAGTCAAAAGCAGTGTCACCCCCGAGGATTTTTGCTTGTCTCCCGGACCCTATGCCAAGAGTTGCGCTTAACCTCTTTTATAACTTTTCCGAGAACTCTATTCTAGGCTACGTATAGTACTGTAAGATATCGTCATATGACTCTTGCATGCATTTATTACGCGTTTCTACAGTACAAGGCGTTTCTCGAAGCCACGTTGCCAATCCTCCCCATGTACCATACCGTAGTTGATCACCTGACGCCCGTTTTTCAACTCAGCGCCCATATAGAAATTGAAGCCATTCAACCACATACAAGTCAAATTATATAGAAGTTTTTGAGCGAAGTAAAATATGCTTTAAAGATTTTATTGAAGAG
This sequence comes from Aspergillus affinis, assembly GCF_023601865.1. Classification (NCBI taxonomy): domain Eukaryota; kingdom Fungi; phylum Ascomycota; class Eurotiomycetes; order Eurotiales; family Aspergillaceae; genus Aspergillus; species Aspergillus affinis. Next base: position 36,604 of record NW_026515926.1, on the reverse strand, counting down.
CTACTCCATCATTGTGGAAAGTAGTCAGAGCCGAAATCTGTTTTTATTATGGATAATGCCTCCTTCTATTATTATGAGATGATTGAACATATGTACTCAAATACAGGGATTAAGCTTGTATATCTGTCTTCATACTCACCAGACTTAGACCCTATTAAGAAGCTCTTCGCTGAGTTGAAGGCATTTATTAAGAGACATTAGCAGCCTTTCGAAGACAACCCCGTCCAAGGCTTCAGAGCGTTCCTAATATGACACAGTATGACTGGTTGAATGCAACGAAGGGAACAAAACATAAAACCACCATTTCCCCTGTAAATTTCTAAGCCACTCATAAGACCTCTCATGATTTTCCCATTCAAGTGGTAGCGTGAGATCATGAAGCGAAGGGAAGCGTTCTTGCAACACACAAACGCAATCCATTCGATCCACGATGGCCCTGTCAACCATACACTGCACATGAAGCCATGATTGTATTTCACGGTATGCCTTTCGTGTTAAAAGAGGTACCCCAATCACAGGAGCAACCAAAGTTACCGGGATATAAGCTGCTCCTTCGAGAATATCCGTCAATTTGGAAAGCAGTACCAGAGAAGTTGATGAAGCAGTATTAAGTAACCTTTGAGATTGTAGTTTTGCGGAAAGAAATTGTCGAAGAAAGCGCTGTGTTAGATTCAATCTTATTTCTCCCGAAGTCGCCAAATAGGAGAATAAAATACCTATATCATGACAATTCCAATAAAGGGGTCAATATTTTGGCTTGTGGTGAGGAGCTGCATTAACTCGAATAATTTCCTGCACTACTTAGAATGAGCATGGCGTTCATGAAAAATAAGGGTAATGACTTGACATACATAAAGCATTTAATTCATCATTTCCCTTTCTTGTATGTTCGACAAATTCAAGCGCAGTGAAGGTCTTAATCTCTCCTGGTCGGGGCATTCTCCCAACAACATCGATAGATCGCTCCACGTGAGGGCCGGGGTGTTCAAAAATCCAGCCGCCCCTTAATTTATCCTCCAGGCTCAAGGTTGTGTCAGCACTAATGCCTCTATCGATAATGATGACTCCGATATGGCATCGAATGTCAAACGCTTGTGTGGTAATCCTTGGTAGTTCAGCGGCGAGACGAAGATCATTCCTGTCATTCCAATTGACATCGGGATTCGGAACTACACCAGACTGAGAGATGGAAGCGATTTTCATCACATCTTCGAGGGGTAACTGAAAGAGATATAGACAGCGTGCTAGTGGAATCGTTAATAATATTAGCTTGGGCTTTAATCCAAATCTACAGCAGTCCTCACCGTCCTGTGTCATATCATCCTTGACTTCGGCCATCTCTGTCGAGTGGGTTCATATACAGTGACGATCGAGGAGTTTCAGATGGGAGGATCATCAAACCCCACTTTCACCCCGCCCTTCGGCGAAGTTATGTAGATCGGGTTTATATTGATCCAGGTAACATAATCCCATGCCCCGCTTTTGGGCATCTCTACCATTCCATCCTCACCCCGATGAATCTCACAATGAGGACCCACCTTCAACGAAAAAGATACAGAAAAGTCAATCTGCAAATAGCCGTTCATATCTAGGATGGTGGACAAACTTCTCACTCGAGCTACCGTGTTGAGCCTGTTAGGGGACCCACATGAGTGGGAAGAGATCTTGCACCCCTGAGGTTCTGCTTTTTCTGTCAGCCCTAATTTGCCACTGCTACGAACTTAGGATAGGGTTTTAGGTAGCCAACCTACCAAAAACGGCAGAATGTTATCGAGGTTACCTCGTGAGCGACTGGATACCTCAAGTGCCCGGAAGACGTCCCTAGCTATACACGCCGACCACGGGATATGGGAGCCTACCCCATTCATTTCATTCACGCAATCACCGCAAGAGCAACAAAAAATGGTCGAATTCAGGGAGCGGCGGAAAAGAGGCAGTCAAACGATTACGGTAGTAAACGCGAATGTTCGAACAAGGGATGGCTTTCCTATCCTTAACATGGATGCCGAAATGCGTTACTATGGAGTTCCTGACCCATACAACAGATCAAATGAATATTATAAGAATCACTATATTTGTCTCTGGGAAGTTACGGAAGATGAAGCTGTAGGAAATTGGGAATGAGATAATTTAATCAAGACTGATAATTGGTATGAGCGAATTATCTTGCCTGGTTTCAAAGAGCATAATGACAGGTACAAAGCTTATAGCGAGGCATTCGCAATGTCAGCGCTAAAGGATGCCATGTTCGAGACTCAAGAATCATTTATATATCTCTCTAGAGATTCTTGCAGCTGGAGTGAGACTGAAGAATATGGAACCTGTTTTGAGGACGAATCTGACTCCTCTGATGAGGTTGAGAAGAACAACGCAATGGATGATGCGTTGAAATTACTTGAGGCTTGAATAGCACAGGACTTGGTGTAAATTAGCTTAATATCGTACTTGGAAGTACAGCCATTTTCGAAATCGGCTTGACCATATATGTCTTATACAGGCTTTCCGGGAAACGGTGTCACTACCTCCTCTCTTTCTTTCCTTCTTCCCGAGGCACACTATTCCTTATGCGGCTAAGCGCTGGTAACAGCTGTCCACTCAAGTTTAGAGTAGCCCACAGACCCGTCTAGTTGTGGGGCATTTTATCTTGGCACTAGACTCTAGAAAGGAAGGAAAGAGAGTAGGTAGTGACACCGTTTCATGGAAAGCCTGTATTTATCTCACTCTATATACTTCATCTACCGCTCCATCCTCCAAAATACCCACCCAGTGATTAAAATATCTTGACAAGAGGGCAATATCTCATCTCTAATACCTGATCAGCTATATACAATTAGATTTCATTAAATTTCATTAGGAATAAAGCTGAATCAAGGGAGATATTAAAACCATACCAAAACACTGTTTAATAACGGTAAAGAATCCAGACAAGGCATCATTTTATCCATCCCTTTCAGGAAGATTATGCAAAATAATGAGCTTGGCGTGGCTCATGGGAGTCCCACGGGACTCCCCATGGGCGAACGACGAGACTTGGTCCCGTGGGAGTGGGACTGAATTTTTACTAGTCCCATGGGAGATATCAATGTCTATAGGTCACTTTCGGAATTCTAGCCTAACGATCGAGGCATACTCGCATCACTAGTCAGAATCAGAACCTCCTTCACCTGCTCTGGAGTAATGACAATTCCTGATCCTAAAGATAAGGCGCTACTATGAAGGCACTGAGGTGGTAGGCGTGGTTCAAGTGAAGGGAATCTGACTACGGAGTATAGTACAGTCGGTCTCGAAATCGCTCTGACCTTCTGACGCATGACAGTTTTTCCTGGCCTCACTGCCAAGACCTAGGCTTGGAATTTAGATTTACCCATTGAGGGCGGGTGTAACTGTTTTTAATAGGAAAGTTACGGCTGCCCTCATTTATAGGCAATTAGGGAATTATAGCTCTTAAACTAAGCTCTTGGCAGTGGGGCTTGAAAACAACTGTCATGTGTCAGAAGGTCAGAGCGATTTCGAGACCGACTGTACGTGGCACCAATGGAATTAGCCTTAGCTGGGCAGACTATTAAAATATTATACTCTCAAAACCCCGCACTGTTGCTTCCTCACTCTTTTATGAGCGTCGGGTTCAAGCTTCCCTCACAAAAGGATAATAACATGGCAAATCAAAGTAAGTCGGCAGAATCCAGTCTGGACTATGTAGAGTCTCGCTCATTTCGGAAACAGCTCGCGAAGGATATGATGAGCAACGAAAGCAATGGAATGCTAAGATAGTACAGCAGCTGAAGGAAAAGTGGGTAAAATAGCAACCGGCTACTTTTTAGAAATAAAGACTTACATTGAATAGCAAGCTACCTCAAAACGCCATCGTCATCTTTGTAGTTGGTCCAGCAGGAGCAGGAAAAACCAACCTGGTAAAACTGATTACTGGAAAAGACATATACGTGGAGCATGAGTTAAGGAGTGGTATGTTTGCTTAGTTAAAAAAAAATTCTCAGCCCCTATAGTGACCCTTTTCAGGGACACAGAATGCGGAATGTGTCGTAACCAAAGTACAAAAGCGAACTGTTATATTTGTCGACACTCCTGGTTTCGGAGACCCTGACCTACCAACCAAGACAGTGAAAAAGAAGATTTTTTCTATGCTTGGCTACTTCACTCGTCACCTAGGTGGTGTCCATGGCATTTTATATGTCCAAAGCATTCTTGATGTCCGACCCTCTGCGGGAATGAGGGAGTGCGTTGAGTTTTTAAAAGAGATATGCGTCCCGAGTACCAACCACAGAATCACTTTTATAACGACGAAATGGGATATGACTTCTGGCAGGCACAGAGCAAGATGTGTGACGCAGGAGCTCCAAATGGCGTCCCGGGAATGGGGATCATTTGAGGTCGCTCAACCTGGAGGAGCCAGGTCTTTTCACGTGGGTGTCAGCTTTGACGATCAGTCTGATTCTAGCTTGATATCACAAGAGCGGGACAGACTATGGGAAGGTATTTTACAATTTTATCTCAATACAGAGGACCCCGCGTATCTCGACATGCCGTTCCTGGAATTGAAACTTGCCGATCAATTCGGCAAAGGTTTTGACATATTCGAAAAGATTTTTGATATTGCTATACCAACAATCATATGTGCTGGAGGTATTCTAGCTCTTGGTGCTGCGGCCATCATTGGGGCAGAATTCACGTTTGCATTTACTTGGATAATTGTTTGACTAACATGTATAAGCGGTGCGCCTCAGAGCCTTTGCTAATGTTGAGAAATCGACTGCCTTTCATTAAACACTCTGCAACATACTTCAAAGTAACCCCAAACGTGTCGTACCTTGCATGAGACACGATCTCAGATAGAAGTTGTCCATTTGTACGCCCAAGCATCATTAAGTCGACGTTGTCCAAACGAAAGATCAAAAAGGGACTCCTCACCTTGAATTTCTAGTGAGTACCAACCGCGAGTTATTCTGCTAATGCTGCTGATGTCTATGACCACTGCATTTTCTCCGCTCTAATACGGGCCTATGCAAGAGGGAAGTCCGGTCACCGTGCGTATAGGTGGGGGAGAGACAAGCCATAGATGACGTTCGTTCGCGGCCGAAGTCGCCAGGAGTAGGGTAATACGAGGGGGTGCGTTCCCACCCGTTTATTTGAGTGGCAATGTTGTTATTCAAGGGCACGAAGCTCATCTCCTCGAGGCAGAAGACGCCACCGAGGATCCTAACGTTGACAACATATGGCGTTAGCTTTCAACGCAGAAGCATGATAAATAGAGCAATACTGGTTCCTGACAAGCAGAATATGATGATAAGTAGAGTCATTGAAGCTATGCTAATTAGTTCTCGCTCAGCGTTGCTGGGTGCCTGAGCCCAGGGGCAAGATAGGAACAGGCAGTTGTTTGCTGTTTCAGGCAACTGGTCAGCCCTGTTTGCACTAGTTTGCATCGAAGCTTCCAGGCGTCCAAGCCCATGCAGGACTAGCGTACTGGGCAATACCAAGTAAACGCATGACGTATATTTTTGATACTGTACGGGAGATACGTGATTACAAAGGGATTATAATTATTCTGAGGGGTAGTCTCAATATGTACTAGCGGATCTTCGCCTTAGGGTTCCTGAAACAAAAAATGAAACTTTGGGGTGACACTAGTTTTGACTCTTACTGTATCAAAGTCCACTATTAGCGAAGAACTTCATCTCCAGGGATGGTCAAAGAAGAATGCACGACAAAAGGCAAGGGAGCAAAACCAAGACTTACGGGATGATTATTTTCATGATATCTCAGAGTTCCGTTCATATCAGCTCGTTTTTGTGGACGAGTCCGGGTGTGATAAACGTATAGGGTTCAGACGAACTGGTTGGTCTCCTCTTGGGGTGGCACCAGTCCAAATATCCAAGTTTCATCGCGATCGGAGATACCAAATACTTCCTGCGTATACAAAAGATGGAATATTACTGTCCCGTGTATTCCAGGGCTCAACTGATACAGCTTTTTTTGAGGATTTTATTGCAGAGCTGCTTCAGCATTGTCACCCATATCCGCAACCTAAATCTGTTCTTATCATGGACAACGCTTCTTTCCACCATTCTGAACGGATACAGCGGTTATGTTCTGAGAAGGGGGTCAAGTTGGTTTATCTCCCACCTTACTCGCCAGATCTTAACCCTATTGAAGAATTTTTCGCAGAGCTGAAGGCTTTCATTCGACGACGCTGGCAGTTATACGAAGATAACACCGAGCAAGGATTTGATTCTTTTCTTGAATGGTGCATCGAAGAGGTTGGCGTCAAAAAGAAGAGTGCCAGAGGGCATTTCCGGCACGCAGGAATTGCTCTAGAAAACCTATAATGAGGGTAGTTTATACGCAAAGCCAAAGCCAGTGTCACCCCTAGAAACAACAGTTTTGTCTCCCAAGTCGTTATGCCAAGACCAAGTTTAGCCTCTTTTGTAATAATCCGAAGAAATCCCAGGTAGTCTCCTGTACGGTACGATAAGGACTATCACATGATGACCAAGGCTTCAGTACGCGTCTTTGGTAGTTGGCACTGTTGGGAAGAAAGCAAAATGCCGAAAGGATTTTCGGATTTCTGGCTACACAATAGAGACCTAATCTCATAAATGGTATGTATGTTGGTTGTTCGTTTGTTACACTTACTGTACCGGGCTCTTTCACATAACACTACAAGGTAAGACCTAGTTGCCCCTCTCTGCCCCTCTTTCACTTGTTCTAAGGTGGAGAAGGAATCATCATGCTGCAGTCCACTAATACTTTCTTTAGAAGTGACAGCGGAACTTTTACAGAAAGTTTATTAGCTGATTCTATATTTTGAACCAGACAATTGTGTGTTATTCAAGTATGGAAGGTTTGCTACCCACTTGAGCTGAAGGATGCTAACAAGGTGGGAACTCAGAATGCCGTTACCTGCAGTGCCTCCAGCATTTTGGACAGCTATTCAAGTAATTTCCATTGTTCTTCCTATGGCCTCGAGTCTCATCACCGACGAGAAGACCAGGCGAGCCGCAGCTGCTCAGGAAGCAGCATCCGAAGCGACAAGGGTTGCCTCAGAAAGAACAGCACGAACGCAAGAAGCCCTCCACGAACAAATAAATACCAGCCACTGGCCTTCCACCCATACATTAGCGCCTCGAACGTTTGAAATCCCTCAGAACGGATTCAACGCAGGTCCAGAGTTTACTACCGTATTTGCAGCGAGCATCTTTGTGGGTGCTGCTCTCGCGGTGAGAACAGGGAATGAGTTGAAGGGTATGGGTCTTCGTTTAGGGGAAATTGGTGACGAGCTCGGAGCTCAGACAACGGCCAAAATGCAAGGATGGGAGACTAAAGGGTTCGGCGCCTTTATTTACTGGTTCCTAGAGAACGAAATTCACGATCACGGTGGGGAAGCGTCAGTTGGTCACCACGCATTTTACGTTTATAACCCAACCACAAGCGCCAACGTTGTGTTCAAGAAGATGGTACGGGAGAAGCCATTGCCTGCGTCCTTTGGTGGCTTCAGCTCTGATATAGAGGGGTTATTCCATTTAATGTGGGAGAATCGACAATCTCTATACCAGAAGGTCGGAAGAGTGGATGCAGAAAAAGTGCAGTTTCATCTTCTTGTTCCTGCAAAAAGAGCCTTTATCATTTCGGACCTTATGGCAATTGATGACGGAATTGGCAGACTTATTATCAAAGGCCATGCGGAGGAAGGCATTCCATATACATGGTTCAATTTTGTGTGCATGCCACGGCAAGTTGTTCTACAAGATGTTGGAAACCTGGCCAGGGAGCAAACCGAGAATGAATTCTCCAATGACCTTGCACATAGTTGCTTATCTGGAGATGCTCTGGCTGCGTTGATGTTACCATCTTGGGCAAATCAGTTGAGAATCGCGATAAACACACAACTGGGGAAACGATACGTATCACCACGGATTCTTGGTCCGTCTAGAAAGCAAATGAACCAACCTTGAGCTCTCGAATATCCCAGGCAGTGGACTGAACATACCCCAAGTCGGTACAGTAGATGAATTACTATATATTATCAAAGATCTAATTAGTCTCTTACTTGGCATACTTGACCAAGGCCGTCTCAGCAAGTCCTCGGCACTTACCTCATCCCGAGTTATATTTTCCTGCTTTATCAGCGTTGATGACTCTGAGGAGTTGTCCTCTATAGCGGATGGAAACTTACCTCCCATATAATCAACGTGTATCTGGATGCCGGACTGGTTTCGATAAGGCATGTACGGTATCAGCAATACAACTGCAGGGGTATTACTATTCCGGAGATATTCCCATTGTGTATTAGTGGGTCTCCTTGCTAGAGTTGGAGAGACAAAAAGAGACTTAGAGGTGACATTAGTTTTGGCTTCTAGTGTATCTGCTTCCTCCCTTCACAGCTAGTCTTATTTCCAGTTATTGTACATCATAAGTGCCATTGTTGATATTGCATACGCCAATGGGTAAGTACAGAAGCAGATGAAGCCCATATAACTAGAACACGGTCAACGTGTTCAGCCAGCCATGAATAGTTAGTTAACTAACTAGTTAAATAAGCTTTAAGAGGTGGGTAAGTGGATAAGTGGATAAGCGTTAAATAGAGACGAATACTTATGACACTACTACTGTGCCCATAGCGCACATCTATGCCGACAATGAGAAACTGTCTAAGCTTTCCTCCGAGTCGTTTCTCCTTTGCCGCTCACTGAGCCAACACCTTATTTCGCTGACGAACCTGCGTGCAGCGCCAACTTTTACGCCCTCCTTAACAAAAAACTCGAAGTCTTGGTCTTTGTCAATCTGTCTAAGATCCAGACAGTTCTCTAGTGCCACGTTGCCTGCTTTAGCAATTTCTGCTTTGAAAGCTGTGCGGCTCACACGGGATTCCTGCCAGGAAATGTATTCCTCGACAGCTATATCAAGCGGGCCGGAGATATCAATAGGGTCGGGGCAGACGGTTGATGTTGCAACATCAGAACTGGTCAAGAATGGATGTGTTGGTTGTGCCGGGTTGAGGTTAATGTTGATTGGAGGACATGTTGATCCTACCACGGATTGGGGGCACTCTTTCTTTTGCTTTTTATGGCGCTGTTCCTCTTCTGCATACATTTCTTGACGAAGATCATGAGGAATATCATCATGGTTCTCCAGTGTTCCACCTCTCTCAACAAACTTGATTAGACTTGTCAGGTGATGGGTTTTGAGCTTATAGTGCTTTTTTCCGACAGGGTCTTGCCAGCAATATTGCCCATTGTTGCGGCATGGTCGGCCAGGATAGCGCATTATTCTATACACATCGCGCCAAACCATGTGTGCCCCGGAGGCACGCTCGGCATCCATGCGAGTATCCCGCTCTGAAAGCATTCTCCTAGTGACCGATGACTTTCCTCTCTTATCGGTACTTCCCGTGAGTGGCCGGAGATCGGTGTCCTCTATATAGTTAATGGAGATACGAAGCTTGAGTCTTTTGCCCACACGTAATAGATTGCTCCACATTAGGAGCTGATTTTCTATGATTGTCCAATCAACATCAGTGCCGTCGAAAGTTTTGGTAAGGTCATCTTGCGAGCGGTCATTAACAGACACAATTATTTCAGTATCATCGGATATGATCCGTTGGTTACGCTTGACCTTTCGTTGCAGAGCCTTTTCGGCATTTTGTGTTATTTGCTCCCAGTACGAACCAGGTTTCAGAACCAGGTCTTGTTCGGTATCTTTCTTCACCACCCGATTATTTAGGGTCACCTTCCACTCGATCAGATAACGAATGTAGCTCGGTGATTGTTCATCATTTGCTTGTCTACCTCCCCGTTCGTCTACCTCGAGAAAATCCAGTTGATTGGACGGGCGTTGACGCAAGGGTGACGAACGTCCTTCAGGTACATGGTTGGAAGAAAAGCTAAATACGGATAGCGTACGTTCACGATCGAAGAAACCTGGGGTGGGGGCATACGACGGAGTCTGTTCCCATGTGCCGATTTGTTGAACTTGGGACACATAGTCATCACTCATAGGGCTCAACGCCATGCCCTCGAGGCAACAGATACCGCCGAGGAGCCTAATATTCGACGTGTCATGTTAGCCAGTTACAGAGGTCAGCAAGGGGGAGAGTTGCTAACAGGCCCAGAAGAATAATAATAAGGGCCATATGTTTTGGTTTCAACTGTGCAGCGATGCAGGGCTATGCTGACCACTGCCTGTCAGGGTTAGCCCGGAATAACCAAACTCCCAACTCTGGGACAGTGTACGAGATGATGTAGTTGGGGACAGGTGGCATGTTAGGCCGCCATGCGTGGCACACGCTAATTAGTCATCATAGAACCTTCCAGAGTACAGTGGTAATTATTACAATACGATACTCTAGCTTCCGTTTAATTACGTATTAATGGCAGAAATCATAAAACAAAGGAACATAGTTCTTCCGTCCACCATTCCATTATGGGTTAGCCCCTTCTTGGCACTCATATTTGGGAAACAAAAGAGTACGTAAGTGGTGACACCGTTTTCCGGAAATACTGTATGCCGGTTTGACGAAATAGTCGATGAGAAGGGGATTGTCGTCAACTATTGACTCGCTATGATGATGACCCACATTCCATCCACTCAGTAGATGACCCAAAACTATTTTACGGACGGTTCTAATAGGAATTGACCGAAAAGTTATTGTTGGCTGGGTTATTACCTTCTATCGTATCGACTATCAATGCATCACAGAGCTCTGCAACGGGATCTACCCCTCACGAGCTACTATTCGGTATGAAGTTGCGGTCTCTCTGGAACCTGCTCAAAGACATCTTTACGACGCACCAGGACTTTACTACCCGGATCGACGCAGCCGAAGCGCTTTCCTACGCCTCAGTCAGAATGAAGCAGTTATACGACTCGAAGCATACAAAGCCTCCGGTCTATGAGAAAGATCAGTATGCCTTCCTGCGGCTCCATAAGGGTTACACCATGCCATTGACGAAGTTACTCGGCAAGTACGCGCATCACTACGCAGGACCCTTTCGCATTGCCGAAGTAAAAGCAGGTGGTCTTGCGTGCAAGCTGGATCTTCCAAGCCACTGGAGAATCCACCCGGTTCAACCTGAACCTGCCTCAGCAGACCCCTTCGCTAGGCAACCCAATCACCCTGCAGAGGTTGCCGATGACGAATGGGAGGCGGAAAGGATCCCCGATAAGAGAATCGTGAAACGGGGTCGGTCCTTGACTGAATTGGTCGAATACTTGATCCGTTGGCTAGGTTACGGCGCTGAGCACGATCAATGGATACGTGCGGATGAGATGACTGCCGACGAGCTGGTAGAGGAGTTCGAGAAAAGTCTGGAATAGGAGTTTCTGGGACTGTTTTTCTTGTGTTCCAGTTTCCTATGTTCTGGTTTCCTCGTATTGTTTCATTCACTACCCTGTATTCACTTATCCCGACTCAGTTTCTAACTTCTCTTGCCTGACCTTGTTATCTTCTCTCGTTCTCACGCCGATCCTCTGCGGACCTTCATCCTCCGAGTCCTGAAGTTGCCTGACCCTTCTGCGAGTAACTCGAACCCTTGGTTTTATACCGATCAGAGTCATCTCTCCTCGTTTCCTTGCGCGTCATAATCATTGAGCTTCGGCATTCTCCGATCCCCTCTATCCGCCTCCAATGGCGCCATCCGCTAAGCTCGGCTTGGCGACGGCATTTGGGGTTGCTTTAGCACAATCACGCGATGGATTGCATAATCGACGTTGAACATTTTGTAACGTTGTTTAAAATTGATGAAAATGAATGATATTGTTAGAATATCTGACAATAGATGAGATATATACATGGTAGTAAGCCTCCGGCCTCAGTCTTCCAAAGGGATACGTAAGATTTAGTTATTACGTCTAACCTTTGAGTGATCGGCTTCTGAGTTCAACAGATACATTTCCTGCATCTATCACGCTATCATGAATTATTATGTAAAACCCCTCGAAGGATCGATTGCACAAACGCCGTCCAATATGGCTCAAGCCTCAAGCCCTAGATCGACTAAATCCTTCAACGGTATTCGATCGCAAGGAATATTTTAAAGCTTGCAATCTCTGATCCCTGTCGATGGATTGTTCCCCCTCCATTTATCTCGTCACTCGATAACCAAGCCTGATTTAAGATTGTGTGTCAAAGCACAATCGAGATAAACAATCAACATGGGGAAAGACGAAGCCCAGGTTTCTGGGCGCACTCCGGCCAAGACGATCCAGGAGAAATATGCCGATGTTACGCTCCACCTCATTGAAGAACATGGGGACAGTGTTGGACCGTTGACGGACGAGAAGGAGAAAAAACTGAGGAGAAAGCTGTACTGGAAGATCATGTTTCTGGTTTCGGTTATTAACCTCACTTTGTTTGTCCGTAAACTCCCGTATAATTTGAAGTTGCAGCTCGTTTACTAACTGCTCCCAGGTGGACAAGTCGACCCTTGGGTATGCAGCGATCCTAGGGCTTTTCGAGGAGACAGGCATCTCCAAAGCCCAATATAACAACTTGAACAGTTTCTTTTACGTCGGTTCGTTTTGATATATATCCAATCTTCTATGCCTTTTTAACCAAAACGACCAGGTTACCTGATCGGCCAATGGCCCGGCCACTACCTCATGCAACGTCTCCCTTTTGGCAGATTCGTTGCCGGCATCATCTTCTCCTGGGGCGTCCTTATCTTCCTGCACTGTGTCGCGGTCAAATATGGTGGTCTTATTGTCCTCCGCCTGCTCCTCGGCGCCGTCGAGGCTGTCGTGGTACCCGCGCTCGAAATCACCATCGGCATGTTCTTCAACCGCAAGGAGCAATCCTTCCTGCAGCCTATCCTATGGATCACTTGTGTCGGCGCCCCAATCCCCGCTGGCTTCATCTCATACGGCCTCCTCTTCAGCAAAGGCGCCATCCTGCCTTGGAAACTCTTCATGATCGTCATCGGCGGCTGGACAGTTCTTCTCTCTATCTGGGTCTGGTTCGACTACCCCAGCAACCCGGCGGAGGCGAGATTCCTCTCCACGGAAGAAAAGGTCCACGTTGTTCGCCGCGTACAATCGTCCCACCAGAGCTCCATAGAGCAGAAACAGTTCAAGCGCGCGCAGTTCATCGAGGCTCTCCGCGACCCCGTCTCGTGGCTCTTCGCTCTGCAGGCCTTCACCCTTATGTACTGCAATAATTTGAACTATGGTCAGCAGAATCTGTTGACTACTTCGATCGGCGTGTCAGATTTGGGTTCGACGCTTGTGGCCGCCGCCGGAGGAGGGTTCGGGACTGCGTTGTGTATCGTTGCCACGCTCGCGTTGAAGTATTTCCCGAAATACCTAGCGCTGCATAGTGCTGTTTGGTGTATTCTAGCGATGGCAGGTGGTATCGGGATGGTTGCTACTGCGTGGTCTGAGAAACTCGCACTCTTGGCGTGTATGCTCCTAGCGCAGAATACCTACAGCATTACGTATATTATTGCCCTGGGGTGGGCGACGTCTTCAGCGGCTGGGTATACAAAGAAGTTGACGCGGAATGGAATGTTCATGGTCGGTTATAGTGTGGGGAATTTGGTGTCGCCGCAGATTTGGGTCCCGAGTGCCGCGCCGAGATATTATGGGGCGTGGGTGAGTATGATTGTTGTCAGTTGGTTTGGCACGCCGGCCATTCTGGGCGTCGTGCATTGGATCTTGATGAAGAGGAATAAACAAAGGGCGCAGTGGGCGGCGGAATTGAGCGAGGACGAGAAGGAGGGGTGCGTGGAACAGGTGGATGAGAGTGGCCAGGTGGTGAGGAGGAAGGTGGATCTGGCGATGTTGGATTTGACGGATTTCGAGAATCGGTTGTTTGTGTATCCGATTTGATTGACCGGCTCTTTCTCTTGAATGGGGCTAGGATTGGGTGTCCTATTCTCGATAGGAATATATTCTCTTGTTACTGTCTTCCTAACACCGATCGGCGATACACTAGAAGTCGATAGAACATATGCCGATGACAGTAAAACCGAACTCGTTAGGGTTCTGTTTGTCATGTGCATTGAGTTTAGTTCATAACAACATCTTCCATCCATCATAGGCATATTGAGTAACTGATTGAAGTAGTACTGCTTTCTCAATAAAAGACGAAAGAAAGAAACCCCCAACAGAAGTAGTTAAAAACATGCAGAAAAATCAAGAAAACTAACAACCCACTAACTAGTATAAACCTCATCTTCAAACACTCACAACTTTCCCACTTTCAACCTCATACACGAACCCTGTGATAGTAGCATCTAATACCAACGGACTCTCTTTTAAAACCCTCACATCGTCAAGCACGCTTTGTCTGAGATCATGAAACGGCAGGAACGAAATATGATATACATCCTGGTTCAGTTGCGTCCAGATCTTACAGTATATTCCCCATCATGTTAGTCATAGCCTCACTCAATCAAAGAAGTGGCAGTGGAGAAGATTAGGGAGGCTACATGATGTATTACTATTATCTCCCTCGTTCCGAGTAGTTGCTGAGAAATAATGACGCTGCGCAGAGCATCTGATGCGCGACCTCCTGCGTTACGGATGACGTGGGCGTCACCTTCGAGGGAGAGTACTTTAGCAGGGTCTAGTTTTGCTTTAGTATTCTGTAGAGTAGTGGGGTTGGATAATAGCTGAGTACCGAGTCTTGCGTCCATACATGTCACGATTGCCACTTTTCTATAGGTAAGTCAGCTTCTATTCCATGTATTGACAGCATGGCTGACGATGAAATTGGTGGAATACTTGATCAATTCTATGCAGCGAGGCTGCAGACTAGCTAACTATCTACGATCGCTGGTCATGTGGTGCACTAAACTACATTCGGAAGGTCAAACATGCGAGGCACCGCCAACATGTATATTTGAAGAAGTGGAATATACCGCTTCGGTGGAAGCTGAAGATCGCCTTTTGTGAATGAGGCTGCGTATGTCGCGTTGGCGGATTCGAGGTCTTGGACTACGGATATGATGGAGTTGGGTAGAATAAGTAGATAATTATATGGAAGTATGAATTGAAGCTGAGTCTGGGATATTGGATGTTTTGATGCGGGGCTCGGGTTGTTTATCATAGCTCCCCACTTCGTCTAGATGGGCTCAGTTTGGCCGGGATTGTGTGCTTGTGGTGGCTTATTGGTAGGGAGGGGATGACATCACGGTCTTCTTTGTTGATGATCCTCAATTCATCACAGTTTTGGAAACTGATGCTTTGATTTTTATCAGGATAGATTGACTAGAAATAAATACTCTACGGTGACTGGTAAAGGATAGACTCTTCGGGACCGGCACTAGGTGCGAGTTCAGCCCTTCAGGTAGGGCTGAGTTGCTAACCCATAACTATAGCTCACCACCAGCTTCATATTTTTCTATCCCCCTCCCTTCAAGATTTCCAGCAAAATCGCCTCTGCCTGCTGTAGCTCAAACTCCATCACGCCACCACGCCCGACAACCAGCTGCTCTTCCCTCTTCTCGCCCACCAGCGCTCCCGTCAGAACATCCACCTCCAAACCAGACACAGTCACACCACTCTTCGCATTCGTCCCCGGCCCCTGCAGCCGCAGCACATCGACCTTCGCACCGGAAGTCCATCCCGTCTTCACCTCGACCGTCCTCGTCGGTCTCTCTCCCACCGACGTAGAATTCGAATCTGTCGCCCTCAACGTCGACGGATTCGTCACCCCCTCGGACGAATTCCATACCCCCAAATCCACAAAGACAAGTTTCTCCAGATCAGCACGGCCCCCATATACCGCGTACCCGGCTAAATCAGAGGAATTAGCTGCGCCGGGCAGTGCGGATATCGTCTTGCCCTGTCCTTCTTTCTTCTCCTTTCTACTCTGCTTGTCCTGCTGATTCGACTGTCCGTCACCAACCACATGCGCCAAAAACACATGCGACATAAAATGCGCTCTCACGCCCGCTACCAAGCTTTCTCCCTTATAATCATAAGCCAGCGGCGTAAAAGCCGAATACTCGCTTGTATGACCGAGATGAAAATACACCTGATCCATACCGATGCTCGCCGCCGCGAGAACGTAATCTGTCGCCCAGAGCGCCGCGCCGAACGTATCGCTGATTCCGCTGCGGCCGCTACATGAGGCGGAGTTTGTTTCGCCGAGAGTGAGACGTGCGTGTGCGCGTTCTGCGGCTGCGACTTGTGGGATGTATTGCGAGATGTTTGTCCAGATGACATTGTGGTTCGAGAGAAGGTTTAGGGATAGGCGGGCTTCTCGGGGCGCGTCGCAGGTTGATTGTGGGTAGAGGTGCATGGCGTAGGATTCGATTAGATGGGGGTTGATCAGGCCCGCGCGGGTGACGTTAGCGATGTCGAAGTCGTCGATCTCGTCGTGTTGGTCGGGGACCCAGGGGGGGTCGGCGAAGACGGCGGCTTGGAAGCGGGGTTTGTGGGTGGTGTTGCGGTAGAATGGGGCCGTGGTCAGTTGGTGGGTTAGGCGCTTCCATTGCGCGGTGTACGTGCTTGTGTTCCACGCCTGAGTGCGCCAGCCTTTGCTGATGTAGTGGTCTATTTCGTTGCCGAGTTCTAGGAGCGAGAGTTGCGGTCCGAGATGGCGGATCGCGGCTTCCGCTTGCTGCATGGCGTTAGTCCAGGAGGAGGATTCATTGCGCAGGTTCAGCGTGTAGATGAAGTCGGTTCCGGTGGGGAAGTAGTCAGTCCACCCGTTGTACCAGGACTCTTGAACTTTGAGGACTTCGACGACTGTGTCGTTCGGGAGGGCTTGCGAGGGGACCGGGAGGGTCTTGTCGAAGACGGTCTGGTCGGCGATGTTCCCTCCTACGCGAATGGGGGCCGGTACGCCGGCTATCTCGGCAATGTGGCCGAGCACGGTCGAGGCAAGGGTGCTTTTCAGATAGGGGTCTAGGGAGACGGGTTCAATTGAGTAGCCATAGAGGTCTGGTCGGAGGATTCTGCGGGAGGCATTCAATGGGACTTTAATAGAGACTGAAGATGCCAATGCCCAATTGGACAGGAGAAGAAGGGACTGAAGGTGTCTCATTTTGACACCAGTACAACTCGCTATCCTGCTATAGTTAGTACCGTGATGATTACAGGAAAGGGTAGAAAAAAGCCTGTGCAATCAGTCGGACGCATCAAGCCATTTGAACTCTAACCAGAGGGAACCCCACCGGCTGATTGATGGCTTTTCTTCTCCGGTGGGGTGTATTTATCCGCGACTCCATCTATTTGGGCGTCTTTTTCCCGATGATCGACAGCCACCACGTCACAGAAGGATCGTACGATCTCATTTCATGGCAGAGCAGCGGGAATGCGGTGCCTCCGCCGGACTGTCGGGATGTGCCGAGCGCGGGGAATGCGGGGTTGTCTGCGGGGAGGGAATTCTTGGATCTTTCAATCTTGCCATTGCGGACAGGGGAAATCGTGCAAAGGTCTGAAAAATGCGGTACTGTGGGAGGCCGGGTTGACGAGCCTTTTAGGATAGTTCTGTACATTCTTTTCTCATTATATGTCATCCATCTTAGAATCCGGTAAACAACCATTTACCGCAGCTTTGGAGAAGAGTCGCCTTATGTCGTGTAGCAGCCCGGATAAATTGACGTGGTTAGTTCTAGGCCTGGTCCCTGAAGATCATACAATCACGAATTCTATCTTGCATGGCTGCTTGATGCTATTTCGGTTCTAATGTCTTGAGTCATCAGAGCTAGCCACGGAGCTAAAATAGATATCAAATGTCTTTTCATACAAGTTACGAGATATTTCTCACCTGATTGGAAGATATGTTAGAAGCAGAGAGCCAAAATTAGAGTCTCTCATAGAGCCCACAATGAATTGTTCCTAGGCGCCTGATTATGATCACTTGCGACAGATATCTTAACAGGTGATCCGGAGCGGGCAGAACAGAAATAGAGGCCATACATACAAAAATCATACATTACCTATACCCAATTTCGCAACGGATTCACACAACTTGAGACCGATTATATCCAATTCAAAAACGCCCAAATGACAGCCAATCAGTCAGCTAATCAATCACAATCTCCTCGCTCAATCCTTGTATCCCCCGCGCAAACCTCCTCTCATACTCACTAATCGCCTCGATCTTTTTCGCGCTCCCACTCCCCTCGTCAAACGTATACGTCAACCACTCGGTCGCCAGCTTCTTCGCCAACTCCACGCCAATAACCCTCTGTCCGAAGCACAGCACCTGCGCATTATTGCTTAAAACGGCCCTCTCGACGCTGAATGAGTCGTGCGCCGTCACGGCTCGAATCCCTGGGACTTTGTTCGCGGAGATCGAGACGCCCATTCCGGTGCCGCAGATCAGAAGCGCCCGGTCGGCTTGGCCGTTTCGGACTAATAGGGATGCTTGCACGGCGGGGTGTGGGTAGGCGGTTTTGTCGGCGGAACTGTCCACGCCCACGTCGGTGATTTCGGACACAAGGGGGTTATCTTTGAGGATTTTTTTGATGGCTTCTTTGTAATCCCAGCCGGCCTCGTCGCAGGCCATTGCGATGTGGAGGGGTGTGGTGTTTGTTGTGGTCATTTTGGGTGTTGCCTTGTACTTGTGGTTTTGTTGCGAGACGGTGACAATGCGTGGGGGATATAGACGAGATAGAAATTCGAAGAGGTCCCTTTGTCGGATCGAATCCTGGCTCCTTACGAACTGTTCTTTGTCTCATAGGCTGGATGAGAGCTCCAGTGGGGTCGGATAGATATTTCGTGTCTATGACATCGTTGACTAGTAGGGTCCAATGAGCACTGGACCTGTTTTCGGAATTGCCTTCTCGGGATTAGCCCGGAATCCCCTTTATACCGTTCGACAGAATATCGTCGAGGACCATAATGCAAATTCTCACAGCTTCAAATGCACAATCTCATTGTCCTTGTAACCTCGGCATCCTGAAAAACCTGAGGAATCTAATCGCAGTAGCGCTCGGCATCCGGAGATTTGTGGGGAATCCACCCCACAACCAATGACTGACCCGCTGATAAGAAGTTCGCTCCAGGCCAACAACAACCTCAGAGTGCCATTGTGCCTCCTAGAATCAGATCGCAAGGGATGAACTCCATGCCCCTGAATAACCGCTCTGCAACAAGAGCTCGCTGGATAAGCTGTAACTGTAGGATCAGACCGTAGTAGAATCCGACCCGCTAGGCGTTTTAGCTCGCTCTAGGAAATTAATCACCACTGCCAAGCGGCCTCTCCTCACGCGATGCGACGGTAATTAGCGTCTGTCGCTTAAACAATCCGTTGGAAACTGATTAATTGGTGATGCTGGTGAGGACTGCTCTGATTTGCTCGTAAAAGTTCCAACCCCGTGGCCTCGATAGTCTATCCGTGAGGAATGGGAAATCCATGCCATTGGATGGGCAACTGCAGGTCCTAGATAAGCGACCCGTGGAATGCCATTATGCAGGTTTATCACCGGTACATTCAATCCTTCTATTCGATCTTCATTGTGACTGCAACCCAGGGGATATCGACTCGGCGTCAATGCGCCTGAGATAATCAGGTACTCCGTCGGTGCTCCTTCGTACGTACGAGGATCCCACAGAATGGATCACATTCCAGATTCGTCAAATCGAGGAATTGCGATCTACATGCACACAAGGATCTGACTGGGGTACCCGGCGCCAAAGATAAGTCTGGGGACTTGAATGGACAGACATGTGGCCAAGACCAGTGCGGAGATTAGTAGGTTGCATGCAATGAGCCCTGAGGAAACGTACGAGATACCCGTGTCAAGTCGCTTCACGATATATCTCGAGTGTAGTAGTTCACTGTGCCCTTGTTACAGGGTTCTCCTCAGGATGAATGACACTGAGCTATGCAACTTGGGGGCAAATGCAACTCGAGACTATGATTCTGAGGAGACATTGTAGTCAAGAGATGGGCGAGCTGAAAGGTATAAAGGCGTGCTGAAGTGCACTGAAATCGAAAAGCCAGACCCCTCAACGAACTGGAAATCCAACCAACAAGTTCTCGCAAAAACGCAAAATGTTCAACTCAGTCTTCGGTCTTCTTCTCTCTTCCGGCCTCGTCGCGGCTCACATGCAGCTCAGCTGGCCTTATCCTTTGCGCAGCGCCTTGGATCCCGAGACTGATCCCTCAAGCATTGATTATTCGATGACCAGTCCTCTGGAAAGCAGCGGTAAATCAATCAACACTTTAACCCCCATGGCCTTCACCTAAACTCACATACCATAGGATCCAACTTCCCATGCAAGGGATACCACAAGAACACTCCCTGGCGCACCACCGCGAACTGGGCCGCTGGCGAAACATACAACATCTCGTTGTCCGGCTCCGCAACCCACAGCGGAGGATCATGCCAGCTCTCGTTGAGCTATGACAATGGTGAAACGTTCAAAGTGATCGAGTCCATGATGGGCGGATGTCCGTTGACTACCGAATATGACTTCCAGCTCCCCGGCGACGTGGCTGACGGCAAAGCCCTGTTCGCTTGGTCTTGGTTCAACCTGGTCGGCAACCGCGAGATGTATATGAACTGTGCTGATATCGAGATCACCGGCGGTAGTGGCAGTACTGCTTCGTTCGAGGAGAAGTATCCGGAGATGTTTGTGGCTAATGTGGGCAATGGATGCAAGACGGTTGAGAATAAACACACGGTCTTTGCGGAGCCGGGTGACCAGGTTATCTACGATGATGGGGTTAGTGAGTCGTCGAAGCCATTCCCAGTCTGTTAATTCTGTCCATGTATGTCAATACATGTTGTGGTCAAATCGACTGGTTGCAGTTGACGGTTTGATTTCTGTTGTGCTCTTCTGTTTTAGTGTGATTCAATCGAATGCTTCAATTCTGCCTGGCCTCCCTTTCGTCTTGAGAAACTTTTTGCCCTGGAAGGGGACGAGGGCGATGTTCAGTATCATGTTGCTGATGAGCTTTCGAGCATGTCCAAAATGACCTCACCATTGGACAAGTCGACAAGTGGGCAAGTCAGGTATTTATCAATCCGACCAAGGAACATATGTAGGGGTGCCTGGATAATATGACCAGGTCAACCTGAGGCCTGCAGTGCCGGCTCCGCGGTCAGTTCCCCCCAATCAGTGGACCAAGCGCCAGGTTAGCGTGTCCCTCTAGATTCTCCTGGACGCAATCCAGGCCCTGCAGAAACCAAGTCTGGGCTGCAGGGGAGAATGATGAGCGCCAAGCGCCACAGAAAGATAGCCGAGCAGGGGCGCAGAACCGAATAGGAAAGAAGAGCCCACAGGTGCCACAAACCGGGAAAAGGCGGAAACAATAGAAGAAATTCCGTGCGGACAAAGGGAAACTGAGGCGAGTTCATGGCAGAAATGACGTCAAGTCGGCCTTCCTGCACGGCCACAGCCCGCGCCACGTGTGGCTGTCCGGCTTGCCGGTCCCGGCGGCATCGCCTTCTTCCCCGGTCGTTCGCGTTTATTGTTTGCCAATGCCGACTTGTCCGCTCCACAATCCTCAGTCATCAACGGTTCTCGCCCGCTACATCATAGGTTTCCATGCCAAGTCTAGAACTGGAACCCACAATTGACGTCCGTGGGCTTTAGAGATGGCCTACGTCATGCACCGTGGGAAAAAAAAGTCGAATCGCAACCGGTTTGCCACGGTTTGCCAGAACACTCTTAAGCGTTTTGTCTCGCTCGGTTCACGATGACTTCTGTCTCCTTGGCCAACTCATTTCTCGCCCTAGTTCTCTGCCAACTTCACATCCACCATGGCTCATGTTAAGAAGCCATCCGTCATGCCTACCACTAGAAAGATTGTCTGCTTCTCAGGTATGCCTTGCCTTGTTCCCCTTGTCTATATGCGACACATCACGGCCAATCTAACTTGATCAGACTTTGATGGCACTATCTTCATGCAAGATAGTGGCCATGTCCTGGTCGATGCACTAGGATGTGGCGCGGAAGGTCGCCGGAAGTTCGAGGAGGAGATCAAGACGGGTGCTCGGTCGTTCGTCGAAGTCTCCGAGGATATGTGGGGATCGCTGGAAATTCCATTCTCGGACGGTTTCGAGGTCATGCAGCAGCGACTGGATTTGGATCCTGGCTTCAAGGAGTTTCACCAGTTCTGTGTCGCCAACAAAATCGACTTTAATATCATAAGTGCTGGTCTAAAGCCTGTTCTGGCTCAAGTCTTGAAACAGTTCCTCGGCCCCGAAGAGGTAGGCAATTCATTCATCAGAAACCAGTAGGGACACTAACATGGATAGGCCTCGCAAATCGAAATTGTCGCCAACGACGCTGACATCCGCGAGGAGGGTGGCCAGTGGAAGCCGATCTGGCGTCATGACACTCCGCTCGGACACGACAAGGCTCGGTCTATCCAGGAGGGCCGCGCTCTGGCCGAAAAATATTCTCTCGACAACGAGATCCCCCTGATTATCTTCATCGGCGATGGTGTTTCGGATCTGCCCGCTGCGCGGGAGGCTGACGTGCTATTCGCGCGCAAGGGTCTGCGGTTGGAAGAATACTGCAAAGAAAACCAGATTCCGTATATTCCGTTCGAGGACTTCTCTGAGATCAAGCGTGAGGTGCAAAAGATCATGAAGGAGGACGAGGAGAAGACCGGCGGCCAGGGCGTGCCCGCTCGATTCAACCCGCGGGCCAACATGTGGCGTCGCATTTCCAGCAAGCAAGCTGTATGTTTTCTGTGTTCACTCGATGTTTGTACTGTTCAGATGCTGACCAAATTCAGGTTCCTCAGTTCATTGCCGCTACCCCGAAGGAGGAAAAGATGATGCTGTGGCCGGAAAGCTTCTCGGAATTGCAGGCGGAGAAGGTCAAGGATAAGGCTGCCTTCTAGAGGATGTAATGGAGATTTTTGATAATGTTGCCCGTTTCTCTTATGCTGGCATATTGGATGGGTAAATGATTTAGACGCTGAATGTTTGATGAATATAAATATTTTTTTCTTTCTCATGATGTTATGGTCTTCTCGTATTCTTGTAGGCGCGTTGGTCATAGCAATGGTCATTGGTGACGAAAATAGATGAATTTAACGAATTGAGCTGGATGAAAGTGGTAATCGGGGAAGAGACCCTGTCACTAACGAAGGTAAACAGACAAATGTTTGTTGTCATGTCCGGTAGGTCATTCAAGTTCAAGGAAAGATCTATGACAACGAAGCGTAAATATATATTCCGGAGGTGCCCGATTCTCGACGTTGCCGCACTTGAGAACTAAGTGATCAGAAGGGATGAAAACGTTCGGATGAATGACCGAATCGAAGGAGACTTGGGATTCGAGGAGATGTACAGGAAGAAAGAAGGCTTTCGTGGTGTTGCACAGAAGAAATGGCCAAAGGAGGGGAAGCCAAGGGCGAAAGCTTGGCACCAAGGCCTCAGGCACCTGGCCCGCCTCTTCATCTCGACGAGTGCACAACTTCAACTCGCAACAATCCCGCAACTCCATCTCGCACAACCGAACGATCTGACAAGACCAGACAACAGCACAGATTCAAACGCAAATTCTAGAAGCCTAGAATCGGGCAGCCGACAACTCCGATGCCGACTGCAAGGCCTACCAGCTCGGGTAAACGGTGCCCGCCCTCAGCGCTAACCCGCGATGGGTTATAAAAAGCGCCAAGCAACCAAGCAAATGCTTACTCTCAGCCTTGCACTGGAACGACCCACCTGGCCATGCCCACGGGGCTTGCGTTGAAAGAAAAAGGCCGTGGTTTACGGGCCGTGCGACCGCTGGAATGCGGCGCTGACGCCGTGTCAAACTGCCATTGCTTTGTATTTAGCCCCTACTGCGCCGCTTCGCTCCACCTTCTTCAAATACGGGTTCTAGGGTGAACAGATGGAAGAAGTTGGGTCCTCGCATCCGTTGAATTGCCAAACAAGAGAATTTAGACGGCCTTCATGAGCTTAGCTGAAAATCAAAACCCACGACTGCCAATCATGACGGCTCGCCCCCATCTTTGCCGGTCGGGCAGGTCGTCGGTCGCATCGTTTCTTCAGGGACATTTAGAGAGTCTGATCGGATCCCTGCGACGCTGCTTCTCCGTACCACCACATTTATTTTGCCGTTCTGGAGTACAGTATGTTTCTTCGAAAGAAAATTATCAAAGGAGTCGCCTCCGGGGTCGGTCTGGCCTCCGAGAGTATCGCCGCCTACAAGACGAACAAGAAGTCCCAAAACGCTTCCCCTACAGAAGAACAGGCTCCTGAATCATCCACTACGCCCCCTACTGCCCCTCAATACGAACATGAATATGACCATGAATATGCACGTGAACATGAACAAATCATGGAAGAGCAACATGAAGCAGAATGGGAGCTTGACGAGGCTCAAGACCAACTTCATCGCGACTCTCCGCCCGAGTATACACCCATCCAAGATGTCGATCAGCTAGCCCACGCCTTTCTGGAAACCCATCCTGCGGCATACTCGGTTCCCACTGGACACCCGAAACTCCCGTACCCGGTGATTCTGCCACAACGGCAACCTCGGTCGCGTAAGCGTGGCTTCATCCGGGCATACGCGCCGGTTCTGGATAATTTTGGCATCGACCAGGCCATGTTCATCGACTTCCTGGAGACGTCGAATAAAGCCTGCGAGGCTGCGGGGTGGCGCGGCGATCAACTTGGCGTCTATCGGCACGATGTTCATGCCGTTGGCTATAGAAATGGCTGTATCTGTCATGATTCAGATCGGAACAGACGTTGCCATTGCCGCCGAAAACCGAAGAAAGTTCGTGGCTTTTCCATAGCCTTTGTAAGATCATGCTAATGCAAGCAGAACGAATACCTACTTCGATAAAATCAACCAGGAGATGTTTCATCCTCGTGGCCTGCACTGTCTCGTCATGACCTGGAAACCAGAATCTGATTCCCCCTGTGTTAGCTTTGATTTGAACTCGGCCATCTCGAGCTCCATGGCCCACGCAGGATCTGGATGGGTGAGCAAGATGAAACACAAGTATAAGTCATCTGACGGAAAGACGTACGGGAACCTGCCGTTCTCCGAGACGGCGCCGCTCATGTTCCCGGATCTTCATGAGTTGGCAGCACAGAGCCCCGATGCGGAAAAAAAGTTGAAGGAGGTCAATTCGCGACGAGCCTTTGTGGCTGATTACTTGGATCGGAGGGGCCAGGCTGAATTTGTACGTTTTTATCCTCACTTCCTTCTGTACGATTTCGAGACAGCTAATGATGAACCAGATAATGGAAAACCCAAGCAGTGATCTCAACAAAGCACCCAAACCACAATTCACATCCCGCTAGCAGCGGGTCACTCATGGGCCTTGTCACCGGTGGCCATATTACCAGTGACCAGATCAAACCGATGCGCGGACGAGGACGGGACGAGTCCGGACCTGGTCGTGGACGCGGACTTGGAGGTGGACTCGGCGGTGGACTAATTGGTCGGGGTCCGATTCGCCAGATCATCAGTGGAGTGCAGGCCTCGAGGTCTCGGAGTACAGGTGGACCTGAGCAGCCACATCCGGAAGATGGTGAACATAGGCAAAGCCCTGGCGGATTTAGATTTGGATCTCGAAATCCGCGCGGAGGGCTACTGGGCGGGGGAATGAAGAAGATGTTGAAATCGGTAAGTTTGCATCCAAATACTATTCGATGCTGGGGATGCTGGGCGGCTAATGCTTTCTAGAATGTTATGTATTTGATGATCGTGAACCTGCCATCGGAGGAGGAGATGCAGCAGGCTGTGGAGATGCTTCATTCTTGATAATAGTTTGGTGGTAATGAATAGATGGATGGTATATTTTTGCTAATTTTCCAGCGATAAAAGCGTACCATAACCGACAAATTTCTCTCTTTTCATTCTGCTTTCTATTAACCAATTTTCTCTCCCGGTGGATTTCTTTGCTTCGACGCATCTAGGATGGTGAAGCTCCACGAGGGAATCGTAGATCTCATATTCACAAACCAGGGAATCATTCATCGTATCTAACGATTCACTCCAAACGACTCGTTTTCGTCCCTACTTTTCTTCCTTACATTCCTCCTGATCTATCTTCTCCTTCTCATCAATTCACCCAAGGCCCCAGGGATCATACCCATTCTACACATTCTCATACCATTCTCTACGGGCACAATCAGAATTATTCAGGCATCTCCTCACCTCTCCACAAAAGATAATCACTTAAACGGCCGCTGGCATGACGAATAGCCGCTTATCGACCCTCCTGTCATGGAACCTGACATGACGGAGTTCTTGCTTCGACACCCTTATTGGAGTGAGGATTCGACAAACTCTAGTAGCTTGAGGAGCTGGTCCAACTCTGGGTAGCCAAGTGGATTCTCGCTGCGTACTCTCAAGAAAGGGCACAAGATCGAGAACATGGCGCGCCTATTGCTGTGCTCCATTGCGTGTTTTCATGAACTTCGAAATGTTTGCATCGGATAGACCTAGCATCGAGTCTCGCTGTCAAAGTTTGGCGATTGGAACGCTTGGGTGGCTAAGTGGATTTCTCGCTGCCTCCTGTCGATTGGCACAGGACAGCAAGGATCATGCAGGGTCTGCCGATAAGTATGAGATTGCTTGTTTCCAGGGCTTTTGAAACATTTGCAATACCCAGGCCCACGATTTGCTATTGCTCGAAACTCCGACCTTGCTCAAAGCCCATTCTGTCCTTTATATATCCCACTCGACTTCTGGAATCCTTGACCCGATTGCTCACCATTCGTTTCTATGTTAGTATCCTATAGTCGCAAAACTGTCTGAAATACCTAAGCAGCTTGGGGAGTCAAGGGATACGACCACGTTCAGACCCAAGTGGAAAAGAAACTGAAAGTCGATACGCCGCGCAATAATCCCACAATTACCATTAGTGGCGTGGCTGACTATGTTATATGGTGTAGTAAAGATGAAGAGAATAACGCGAGCTGTATCTGTCTAATAGAGGCAAAACAAGCGAAGCAAAATGGTTTGCAGTCTATTCGACACTGATTATAACGGTAGTGGAATGGCTCTTGGTCTTCCCACAATCACTCTTATGACCATTGAGTCAAAGCTAATATAGATTTGTGTTTAGGGTGTATGGGCGTTCCAGTTTCAGAAGTCCAGCGGCAACGTCGTCTCATAGAACAGGGCACTGTGCGGGGCTTTCAGATCACTCCCTGCGGATTCCAAAATATGGGTGGCTAGTTTGCACTCTGTGTGAATTAGCAACGGGTTATACCGATGTCACGCCCAGGCTGGCCTGGTTGAGGGTTCTGGACACCTGAATCTTAAACTCGATAACAGATTGACAAACGAACTAGTATATTGTTTTTCTTATTGACTAGCAGCGACCCCAATGCAGGGGACTGGGTCCTGAGTCCCCAAGATAGACGCCCACTTCCCGATCATCGCAGCATGATTTTTGACGATTACGCCCTGGCTCTAGATGACTCGTCTAGCAATGGAGCCAAGGCCAGGAGTATGATTGATCCAATTTTTTTTACGACGCTCGCAAGCAAAACAAATTATTTCCCGAGCCCCAAAACATCAGCCTATACCAGCATCTACGCCGGACATTGTGTGTTGTCCGAGCCTCTAATTGAGAGGCATGATCTACAAACCACCTTTTCTTCTCAAATCATCGCGTATTCGGGCAAGGCCAAGCTCACATGGGACATTACCAAATCAACAGTCAAACTCAGAAAGAGAGCCGAGATGAATCGAACTCAGTTTGGCTCTTCGTTCGGCTCTTTGACGCGTTTCTTATAATCGACGCAGAAACTCGAGTGAGACCCTGCTATACCTGAGCTCCACGAGCCCTTCATGCCTGGTGACATCTGCTAACCTGCTGTGTGGTATTTCCCCATAGACAAAAGCGCACTTCCCCGGTTGTGAAGAAAGAGGCCCACAATGGAGAGCTGCTTTGCAAGTTCTCATGTGGAATCCTGAACATGCTTCCTTCTGCAAATTCTCTCGGCAGCGTGCGGGCAGCATCACCTGACAGTCGCTGGATAGGTTCCGCCTCCTTGGACTGCACTGTTCGCCTCTGAAACTTGAACACCGGTGCTCCACAAATGGTTCTTAACGCGTATGCTCACAGTATCTCAGTGATATTCTAGATGAACAGTCATTTTATCATATTCCTGTCCGCCGGCAGGATGGTACAGATCTGGGATATAACCCAGCAAACACTCAAGAACACATATCAACTCCATCCCGGTCTAATTGGCCCTACGACGCTGTCACCTAATGGAAGATGGGTAGCTTCGGTTGATGCGGGTGGGACCATCGTATTAGGTGACATTATGACAGGATCGTTCCAAAGGGCATTCATCCCCAACGACTGTCCATCTTCAATCGCGTTTTTGTCCAAGGATACAGAAATTGCATCTATAACTCGTGACGAAGGGGTGGTCGAGGTGTGGAACATCGTCACCGGTTCTCTTCAGTGTTCCTACGAAGGCAACACTGGTAGCATCCTTTCTATCGGTATTCTGTCGGATCGGCGAAGGGCAGCAATGACAGCTTTTGAGACCATTAGACTTCGGGATATGGAAAATGATGACATCTTGCAAACCATTTCAGGCCATAATGATCACATTCACGGTATCCAGCTTTCTTCCGATGGCCAGCAAGTGGTTTCCGCTTCCGAAGACAATACACTCAGAATCTGGAACGCCGATTCAACACACTTTCATCCGACCGCTTCCCGTCCCATCGCTGACATAGAATACCTGGTTTTATCACCCGATTCTCAAATCGTTGTATCAGCGTGGTCAGACGGTCAGATTCGATTGTGTTCTATGCAAACAGGATCCCTGCTTCATACCATCAGAAACATAAATGCAAGGTCAACTATGGAATTTTCATCCAACGGCAAGTACCTCACGATACTAGAGGCCGACGACTATATTAGAATTTAGGATTGCGCTTCTGGGCTCTCAATACACGCTTTTCATTCTAGTGCGGAGACTTTGAATCGCGACTTGAGTGCCTATGGTATTCCATTGTTTTACAACAATACAGCAAGGCTCTCAAGAACAGCAGAAGAAGAGGGTCACATTGATCGGATGATAGAGGTGAGAAACCACTGGATCAAGTATCTCGGAAAAAGGATATTATGCCTTCCGACCATCTATCTTCCCTTCGACAGTGCGACAAAATGTTCTCAAATCGTGATTGGATCTTACATGGGACGATTGTTGATACTGGACCTGGCTAAAAATCATCCCAGGGTGAGTTTCGATGACATGACCCTTTGGTATCCATTAATTTCATGACTCAACCTTATGGGGATTAAGCCCAGTGAAAATGACATCCTCATTAAAATACCAAAAATACTCTAGACTCTCAGTTATTTTTGCTTTTGGAATCATATCATTTGCTGCCCTATGATACCTTTATGTTTTATCACCTCACTTATGGTACTGGGATTTATTAAGCTTTGACAAACAAATAAAAAAGAAAAAAAAAGACCAAGATAAAATTATTATTTGGTTAGAAGGGTTCATGCTAAACGTAATTGATGGCTTGTCCAGATATATAATTGTGATTCTCGGAGCATGAGTTGACACATATTACCAAGAGAACAATATCGCTAAGAGAACTGATATTGTCCTACAATCTCTTGGCTTGGAAAATGTCAGCATTATTATGCATGCACTTTATTTTTCTGGTTGAGTGAAGTGGTATTATGGCTAGTATAGAGTCACATGTCTGTGATCACGAGGTTCCCGCCGTCAACAACGCGTCGAGATAATCCGCCCACTTCTCTCCCGCATATCCCGTGTATAAGTCAGGGCGAATCACCACAACCCCAGACTGGTTCTCAACCCAGTTTGCTTGATACTCAGGGATGCCACTATCACTGCGCTGATTGTCTGCGCGAACATTCCAGAAATCCGCGACTTCTTGATACTTTTTCACCACCGCTGACGATGCCGATCCAGCCTCGTCTCCAAGGAATAAAACAACGAATTTCCCATACTGGAAGAGAGTGTAGAGTCTCCTTTCTTCTCCTGCACTGATATCTTGAGAGTCTGAGAGTGCATTGATAGTCAAATCCGGACAGCGATGACCAGCGATGAATTCTCCGAATTCTGACTCGCGAACCAAAATTCCCGGAGGATAGAACACACCCATGCCTGTTTTATTAGCTTCATGATTGGTATTCCAGAATAATTGACTTACCAGTGATATATCCTGCGTTTCTTTCGATCGCATCCACGTATTCCAACGCCGTCTTCACAGTCGTCCGCACTAGCTTCGAAGCTACCTCGATGACCCCAGCCGCGACGGCACGCCGCTCGGTATCATAACTGCGGAGAACCTCGTGACTTGAAAGGCCCTTGACGGCTAGTCCAAGCCGCCAAGTCAAGGCGAACGCGTCTGCAATACCGGTATTGAGGCCTTGCCCGCCGTTCACCGCATGCACGTGTGCTGCGTCGCCTGCCAGAATAATGCGACCGTTGCCGGATTGGGAGATAAAGGTCTCGGCGATACGTTCCTTGACTGGACAAAGAATTAGCAATTACCACGTACGACGCGAATGCCACGTACTGTCAAATGTGCTGAACCATTCCGTCTTGAGGAATTCGACATTGTGAGGCGCCATGTGTGCACGGACAGATGCTTCGGCCTTGGCTTGGGTGACTTCTCCTTGTAAAAGGATGTAGAAACGGGACATGCCGCGCTCTCTGGTGGTCATCATCAGTGCAAGTATATTGCCATCAGATCATGGATTACATACCGAGGGATCCATGCCACTCTCGACTGCCCGTTGACCTGGAAAGTGATGATCTCCGGACAAACAGGGAAGTCGGTCTCAATAAACGTATCGAGAACCGCCCAGATCATCTCGGGTTTTGTGCCCGTGAACGGAATGTCTAGTGCGGTTCGCACAAACGACCGTGCTCCATCTGCTGCAACGACATATTTCCCTCGGAAAGTTTCTCCTTTATTCGTGGTGACTGAAACACCTGTCGCGGACTCGGTGACGGATAATACGGTGCGACCGTAATCAACGGGGGTATCGAGTTGTTCGAGAAGAGCGGCCTCCACGCGCGGTTGACCGATCATGAGAAAGTTGGGCCGGAAGGTGTGTTTCAGTGACGTCCACCAATGGCTTTGGCGGGAGGTGAATTCACCGGCCTCAAACGTGGAGCTTGCTAATCGCGCAGCTGTTAACTAGATGTGTCTTGAGAAACAAAGGTCACGTTCACGTACTGTTGCAAGTGATTCCTTGTGGTAGGAGCGTGTCTAGTGTCTTGGAGACCTCAAGGTATTGCTGGGTGCGCGCATTCAGCGCATCAGCGCGACCCAGATCCAGGGGACCTTCTTTAGCATCTGCAGTCGCGTTAGGAATTGTTGGCTTTTTCTCCGAGGTTTACCCACCAAGGATTCGAATTGAGAGTCCTAATGAACGAGCAAGGACCGCAATTGCCAGTCCCGTAGGGCCTCCTACTACCGTCAGTACACGTTGACATTTTTCTGAACTCTACACACCCCCGACGATGACTAGGTCAGCGCTGCTTTCTGTGGTTTCAGTTCCGATCGACATTGTGCGTTGGTATGGGCGCAAAGGGAATTTCTCCGAGAAGAACATCACCTCGATTCACTTCATATACGAAGTACTGGTTGAATAATCGTCCGTTGAATAATCGTCGGAATTTGTCCATACTCCACTCGATCCTTCGGCTCTATCCAGGCTGAGACAAGATTGCGGCAAAATGAAGGAAGGGGAGAAAACAGCGATCGGCATTTCACTAAACCCATGTCGCCACGCCTTACTGGAGGATACTAACCAGGCTGCAAGACCGGATGATACGCCTGAAAGGGTCTAAACAACGCTATCGCTAGTGCGAGCTGGCCCTAGCCTGTCCTCCCGTTGGAGTAAAATGAAGAGAAATGACCATGCCACCGTCTTGGCAGTTCTGGACCTCCAATTCCGATGTCGTTAGCTCCTACCAAACAGGCAATGGCGTCTAAAATCATGCAATGCAACATCTTGGCCTGTCGCGTTGAAACCCGTTTGGATGAGGCAATGGCTGAATTATCACGAACCCTATCTCGGAACTCCTTCACCATTTTCCTCACTCCAGCCGAGATTAGATCGGAGTGACCAATGATGGGGAAGGAGGCAAGAGAGACCACATACGGTGTACCCGACATAGTCACCCTGGACAGGGCATTGGTTATTGATTGTTAACAGGACCTCTCCGTCGTCGCACACCTTAGCAACATACAGTCGAATAATCCAAATTCGTTGAGTTCAAGCCTTTCCGTCGAATAGGGCTGTTGCCTGTTCTGGATTTCCTCACTCCGGCCGAGATAAGATGGGGAGTAGCCACAGTGGATCCGCCAAGGCAGCTTGTCACACTCAATCAACCATATTAGCAATCAGGAACCGGCTGTCAACGGCCAATGCGCGGTCTTATTCCGCTACTTATTAAGCCGTTTTGACAGTGTAGGAACTCTTATCCCGACCCCGAAACGTTAGCGCGGAGGGGTCGGTTACCAGACTCCTAAATTACATTAAATTCTAAGCGAACAGCTGAGAGTTCGGAATCAGGTCGGAATCCCTTCTAGGATGGCGCCACAGATGACAAAGGTCTTGGTCAGAACGCTACTCGGAGAGGATCCAGGGGGAGGAAAAACTAGAACCGCGTGAATAGTATGTTTTGTTGGGCGAAACTCTTGGCCGCTGCGAATGATCCAATGAGATGGAGCCACCGTCGGTCTCCGTGCAGTTGATGCCTGTATATAATCTCGAGCAGATGGAGGATGTGTTAGAAATTTCTGCGTCTGTTGGAGTAGCTTTTTCGCACTCCTTTGTCTTGAAGAACACACAGTATGGTTCGACGTCTGTCCAACTCTGACGGTTCGTCATCAGCCCTGTCTCTTATGCAGGGCCGATTTGACGGACCCGCTCTGCAAACGGCCTGCAACATCCTGGACGTGCTTGACCGATACCGCAGTGTCTTGCCGTCGAACGTTGAGGACCGCTCGGACGAGGGCAACCTCAAGTTTCTGTCTATAATCTATGGCCAAGTACGCACACAAAGGGCGATTCAGCTTGTTTTGCCTGCATTTCCTTTCAAGTCGCCCAATCGCCAGAGCAAGACTCTTGGTAGCCTACCCGACAAGGGCGAAGAAATTTCATTGGCCCATTTGAACGGACTCTGTGCTGCGATCGCAGACATTTATTCCCCTGGAGCCAAGTTAACAATCGCTTCGGATGGTCTAGTCTACAACGGTTAGTGCTCTTCTTTGTCTTTCGCTCTCTGTTCTAACATAATCAGACCTTCTGGGTGTCCCCGACAGGGAGGTCTGGGAGTATGGACAGAACTTGCGTGCCATGGTCCGAGAGAAGGAACTCTCTAATATTACCTTCGTCCACCTGCGCGATCTCCTCTACATGGTCAACGAGATCGCTCTTGATGCCAAGACCTACGAGGAGAGAGCACCGCAATTCCGCGAAGATCTCATTCGTATTCACACCCCTTCGGACCACGATGTTAATGAACGTATCGCTTCAGACGAGGATGTCTGCACAACGTATCGTGGATATATCAAGTTCCTCACGACAGACTTGGCACATACCATGGGGGATAGTACAAAGAGCCAACACAAGAAAAAGTGCGAGCAGATCGCCAAGAAGATGATCGTCAGAGGTGCTGTATGTTGAATGAGCCCGACCGACGGATGGAGCTAACATCATCCAGGCATTCGCGCAGGCGATCGCGAAGACCTTCCCTGACCACGTCCGACTGTCCATCCATCCATCGAATGGATCACGAAAAATCTCAATCTCCGTTCTTCCTCAGACTGTCTCGCCCGTAACGCCTTGGCACTCCGCGCCCTACTTTAGCATTGACGGGCACATGAAGTTCGAGCACCGGGACACACTTGGTAGTGACGAGAAGACGGAACTCGTTTCTCGGAACGGACAGCCGTGGTACTTCCGAGAGAAGAGTGACCTTTACTCGTTGTCCAGCGATGTCAGCGTCGAGTTCAACTACCCATGTGGCATAACCATTCAGGCTGTCAATGGTACGCGGCCGTCGTTCAAAGACGTGGATATGCAGAAGCTCCGTCTGCTCTCGCAAGAAAACTCACCCGTTGTTCTGCGAGGGTTCCGAGATACCCTTGATCGGGATATCTTTGTTGAAAAGGCCGAGGAAATGGGAACGCCCGTAGGATGGAAGTTCGGGCTAATTCTGGAGGTTAAAGACCACGGATCCGATGGCAAAGGGTTGAACAACGTTCTTTCCGCTGAATGGATGCCATACCACTACGATGGGCTGTTCAAGATTAAGAAAGAGATTGACTCCGACGGCAACGAAAAGGTTGTCTCTCTTCCTCCTAAGTATGCCTCCTGGCCCTCTTCTATACTATTCCCCCGAGCTAACTTGCGATCTAGATTCCAAATGTTTACCGCCATCACTTCCTCCCCGGAAAATACTGGCTACACGCTCTTCGCCCCCTCTCATCTCGTCTTCGCCAACCTGCCTCTTTTCCTCCCTCTCTCAACACTCAGCCCTCTAACCTGGACCGTTCGCACTACCTCCTTCGACGACGCCGTCATTCCTAACCTCCCCCTCGTCATTCCTCACCCTGCAACCGGACGTCCATCTCTCCGCTATCACGAGCCCTGGCCGCAGGAGAAAACAGCATTCGACCCAACCAGCGTAACCATCGATGGCGTTGAGAACTCCGATGCTGTTTGTGCGGTTTTGGACGGACTATTGCATGATCGACGTGTTTGCTATTGGCATTCCTGGGAAGAGGGCGACTTCCTTGTCAGTGATAATGTTAGTATGATGCATACGAGGAGCTCGTTCGTTAGTTTGGCGGAGAGGTGTTTGAGGAGGATTCATGTTGATTAAGCATGTGAGATGGGGATGGGTGATAGGGTTTGTATTTATAGACATTTTGTATTGTAGTTTGTTGTTAGTCTCGTGGGTATGATTTTCATTGTGGATTAACGGTGAGAAAGGAAAATTTGATATTTAATGAGAGGCTCGATTGATGGAAATAACCATATTTCTCAGAACTTAACCGCAAAGATTTGAGACCTTGCTCTACGCTTGGAAGGTGCGGTGAAGAATGATGATCAATTCATATTAAGACTATGATATCTTTAGTTTAAGCGCACGGGTGTTATAACACTGGATACAGTAGGAATAGAGGAGTAAGGTGTTTGGCTTTCTGATTGAAATCTTTTATTTGCTGATTGGCTGAGGTGTTTGTCTCTCTTCTCACAAGAAGGCCTTGAACAGCTCTGCATATTTCTGTGCTTATAAGGCGCCCCCAAGTCCCGCCATTCGTGGTCTATTGCTGGTTGTCTGTAAGGGGCCGAACATTTAGGACAGTATTTAGCATCCGGAACTCTTATCATGGTGCATTCTTTCCAACAATGCGGACACCTGTACACCTTCATCCCGGTCATTTGGGCTTGTCTTTGGACAAGGTCAACCGCAAAATTGCTGGTTTCCTGTAGGACTTGTTTGAAACTTTCATTTTCCAGCAACGCATCGATATGACACAAGGTAGTGCTGAGAATTGGATCACGGAGGCCACGGTCAGTCGAAACTGTTTTTTGGTACGCATCCGCAATGGCAAGAGGAAGATCATCTATCTTCGAATTTTTTTCGAGAGCGTTTATAAAATTTTCCCTTGCTTGCGATTTCAGTTTCGGCACGTCGTATTTGTCTCCCACTTGGTAGACCCTGATGTTGAATAGCATTGGGAAACCACGATCGTGGTCACTGCTACTGTTTTCATAGTTGATACCATACATGAAGTGGATCATCGCTTCAATAGTTGTAGGGTCATCT
This sequence comes from Aspergillus affinis, assembly GCF_023601865.1. Classification (NCBI taxonomy): domain Eukaryota; kingdom Fungi; phylum Ascomycota; class Eurotiomycetes; order Eurotiales; family Aspergillaceae; genus Aspergillus; species Aspergillus affinis. The sequence continues at coordinate 893 of NW_026515926.1, read as the reverse complement.
TCGGCAAGATCTACCGTGGCCGTTTTTGCTTCCTATCTAGATGTTAGTATATTGTCTGACTCGAACATTGTTCTCCACTTACCATCCAGTCGTTTCTAAGGGCATGGGAGAAAGCCCCAGATTGTCCGCAAACAATCACCTTATGCACCTTGAATTCTCGGTTCTTTGTCACAATTGTCATGTCTGAAAACAGTGCCGAAAAAAATATCTGAAGGGATGTTCGTGAACTCACTCACGAAAACTTTGATCTAGATCACCTGTTTTATTTTGATCCTGCACATGGCCAGTCTGGGTTCATCACCCGCTTTGGAGAAATATTCGGATATTTCAAAACTCGATGATATGCTACTGTTGGACTTTTGGGAAAGACGAAGCACTGCTTCAAAATGTCTGATTGACAGATGGCAAAGGTAGGTAAGGTATAGGAATACCGAGTCCCAGGGATGAATAGGCTGCCAAAGATGAAGAAGTTAATTTGGTGATGATGATTGACGATGATCAACTATCTAGGGGCCGAATAAGGAGGCCCTTTTATATTCAATTCCACCTGGTCTTCATGGCCGATTTGATGGAAAATTCCGCTTCGTATTGGGCTCTTCATCATAAGGATCCCTCCAGATAGCCGCGGTGACAATAACTAGTTAAATGTTATAAATAACATAAGCGGTAAGTAGCGTTTCCTAAGGTTTTCATATACGTATATGTTATCGGCATTATGGTTGCGGAAACAAATCTAATTAATCTGCTAGTTCATCTCTCTTGCTTCATAAAATACTGTCTTTACTGATTTCAGAAACATGACCATCGGCATATCTAAATGTCGGTTGACTTGGTCATTGCCCTAAGCAGATATCCTATCGATTCAACTGAATATAGGTATATGCTCGGTGGGT
>NW_026515925.1:0-85420 GCF_023601865.1 Aspergillus affinis | reverse complement strand
CGATAGGGCAATTTCATCGATTTCTATCGCTTTACCCTGCGCCGAAAGTGAATGAATTCGGAGATAAATCAGAATTTACAAGCCCTGATCTGGATCAGAGCCAGGTGGTTCGAATGCCGGAAAAGCAAGGTAATCCAGCATTTCAGGACCCGGATCTATTATTGCATATATGGCAGGAATTCATGCAAAATGATCAGGTAACCTTCTTCAGCCCGGAGCAAGCTCAAGCCCTCCATCTATTCCTATCTAGGGTGCCCTACCTGATCATGATCCTCCCTACTGCCGGTGGCAAAACCACGCTGTTCCTGTTAGGGGCCAGTTTGGCTACCAGTAGGACCACCATCCTTGTGGCCCCCCTGGTCGCCCTAAAACAGGATCTGCATCAAAAAGCGTTAAAACTCGGGCTTTCCGTTGGGGTTTACGAAGAGAACCCAGAATCAACCCTTGAACCAAGCCCAAGTCGCATTCTATTGGTTTCGATTGAATCGGTAGCTACTCCAGGATTTTTTTCATATACAAAAGCCCTGATTGCAAAGAATCAATTGGATCATATTATTTTTGATGAATGCCACTTGATCCCTTTGGCTAAGCACTATCGTAAAGTCATGAATCGGATTCGTCAGGTGACCTGCCTATCTGCACCAATGGTGTTTGCCTCGGCAACCTTACTTAGTCACCTGGAAACGGACCTGCTTCAAACCCTGGGAATAATTCATCCGTTCAGGGTTAGGGCCAATATCAATAAGCCCTCCTTATTCTATGGAGTCAAACAGGTCCCTGCGGGGGTTGATCTCGGGGTTGCAACGTTACGCCTGATCAGGCAATTTTCGGAACGGTATCCTGATCAAAAAACCATCATTTTCTGCATGTCCAAAAGAACGGTAGAAGAGATTTACCAAGAACATGATCTGCTTACTGCATATTTCCATGCAGATCTTTCAGATGCAGACAAAAAGTTCCAATTGCATTCATTCATTGAATCAAAGAAGCAGATTTTAGTGGCTACCAGCGCGATTGGGGCCGGGTATGATTTTCACGATATTGGGCTGGTTATTCACCTGCAGGGGGCTCATGCATTCACCGATTTTATTCAGGAATCAGGCAGGGCGTCGAGAAAACCTGGGACACTAGGGTTTAGCTATACCCTGGCTAGAGCTTCTGATTTCTACCCGAGGGATTCGGATTCATTTGAAAGGACCCTTTTTCGGGACTATTTGAATGAAAAGCTCTGCCGCAGGCGGCCAATTTTCCGGGTTTTTAATGATTAAACCCTAGAATTCTGCTTAGACAATTGGCAGGCCTGTGACCTATGCCGAATCAGGAATGGTCAATTTCAGGATGTCATTCAAGGTACTACGGCCTATTATGGTCAGGTAACAGCTCAATTCCCTAAAATCGTTGAAAGTATTCACCAGTGAATAGATAATCGTTGTTTAATCTGTTTCTAGAATACTACCAGTAAGCCCTTACCCCAATCCTTTGTCCAGATGTTAAAGCTAATCTGTTGAACTATTTAGCAATGGCTAGACCGGAACAAATTCGAAATTATTCTAGGTTTTTTGATCATGGTACCCTGAATTGTGAATTAAAAGATTCATTCATTGAAGATTTCGATCGAAATCGACCTTATTTAAGGTTTATTCCTAATTTAGGTTATTTTCACTGTTTCCTGCCTACTAAAATATGCAGTCATGCATTCAAAAATTATGAAGCAAAAGGCCTGTTGTCGATTTTCCGGGTATTAATGTTTGAATTTTTCGAAGAATTTAGGGCCCTCTTTCCTGCCTATTTTGGTCATAAAACTGAAAAAGGGCAGGCAGTGCCATTCTATTAACATACAGTAGATTGGCAATGGGGACCCCTGGATACTGAAGTGATGAACGGTACTACTTTATTTTTTAATTTTATTGATTGGTTTAATCAGAAGTAGCTTAGTTAGTTACTAAATTGAATATTTTTTCTATTGAAAACCATTGTTCAATTCTTTTAATTTTTAAATTTGATCTAAGCCTCATTTATCTTTCACTTTTATATGAAATTTACCAGTAAAAGTAAGGTAGAAATATGTAAGGTACCGATCCGTTAATTGTTACTACTGCACTATATACCATTCAGTTAACGTACTATATAGGGACCCTGACAAAGTAAACTAGATCTGATTTTTAAATAATTAATAAAATAAATCAAGAATATATATCAAAATTTAACTTACCTTATTAGACAACCTACTAGAACCTATATAAAAATTTGTTTTTTTTTTTTTTTTAACGTCTGCCTTATAGATCAGGCACCATTGGTGGCCTAAGGCACCTACCAAGGCACCCCAGGGTCGGTGGCGGTCAGGCTACCCGCGATTCTGCGGGCTTGGCATACTCCAACAAAAGTTTCCCTCTAGTAAAATTGAACCTACCCTTTTAGGCCCGGAATGCCAGTAAACGTAAAAATAAACCTGCTTGCGATAAAGTTAAGCCAGTAAACATTTACCAGAACTCACTTTTATACCAAAAGATACAGATCTGACTGAGTTCGGGGGTAGGTATACTTTTTTTCATACCCTCCCCCCTGTTACCTCTTAAAACCAGAGGGCTTGGGGAAAACGTTCCGGAGGATCAAGGGATCCTCTGCGGCAGGCATCCAGAAACATTCCTAGGGATCCTGCAGGCATTTCTGTCTGAGGCAAGTTCCAGGCAATATATAGAGTTCTTGGATTCTTTTTCCTAGATAGCCTTTTCCTCCCTATAGGAAAATTCCTTAACTACGAGTTATAAACAAACTAATCTTTTATTAGGCTCCTTTGTAGACCGTCACACCCCCGGATCCACTTTTTTTTTCTATGATACCCTGGGGAGGGAATGATAGTATCTAGTATTAGATCCAGTCCTTTAACGTTTACGTAAAAAACAGCAATATCCTAAAGGCTCTCCCGCAGGTAGCTGCTGACCTGGAGCCTATCCTCTAGGCGGCAGGCCTTCGGGCGGAAACGGCCAGTAACAATACAAACGAAAAAACGAACCAGAAAGAGATCTTTTACCGGGTAGCAGTAGCCAAACTTGCTAGCTTACTCGATCGGTACGCCTTAAATCTCAATTACAGTATTTTAAACGATTGGATAACTGAACTTGCTGGCTAACCGAACCCGGCAAATGACAAAAATCTGCTATTAACAGATTATATGTCTAGTGACGACCGCCCCGATAACGATAACAATTACTATTACAGTCGGCCGAACCTAAAACGCTCTAAAATCGACCATCAGGTACGTGATTTGTAGCCTTTAAACGAAAACTGGAAGACTAACCTATTGATAGAGATTTAACGGGCTAATGGCACTGCTGTCCCGGAATCGCAATACTGATCTCTAAGTAACAGATATTATTATAAACAGTTTAATGCCAGTTCTGTTACCGCCCGTAGGCCCAATAGAAAACCTACTGACGGAAAACAAGAAAGGGAAAGATTCTGACGCAAATAATCCGGAACTTAATAAGTCGTTATCGCCCGTAGACTAAAAGGAATAAATCGTTTCAGCTAACGTAATTGAAAAGATTTATTGCGTCAGTTCACTTGGTTCCGATTAAAGCTACCGAAGCTTTCTGTTCCTGCGTCCGGTAAAGGATCGTTATCCTGATCCAAAATCCGCGGGAAGCGATCTTGGAGAATAAGTTACTGTTAACTAGTTAGATAGGGTATAAGTAAGATAGATAGTTATTTTAAGGTTATTTAATTAGGCCTGTAATAGGGTCCTGGCGGTTTTTTTTTGTTATTTTTTTTTGTCTTTGGGATTGGAAAAGAGGAACTGGGCGAACGTTTTATATCGTACTGATCAGAAAAGTAAAAATTGGATTTATAAACTGATTTAAATGTTTTAATAGTTTAAGAATTTATTAATTCTACTGCCTGTCCTATAGTTTGCATAGTTTAATAATTCGATAGTTCGGTAGTTTTATTGCCGATCTCCGCTGGATTGGATAGTTCTGAAGGTTTTCCTATTACTCTTACTGTCGATTTTGTAGGCAGTCATTTTGTAGCGAATCGCCAATTGTTCCTAGCGGACGGTACTTTACCAAAATTTATATCCGGTTAACTAACAATTTTCAGATTAACATTACGCGTTCCTACGAAAAGATATTATTCTACAAATTAACAGAAATAGATAAAAGGTATCAATTTGCTAACTAGTAAATTTAGAAGACGATCCGATCTAAATTGCGCGAGTAATAGATAACAGAAATGAAACCGACTATAGCCTAACGGTATAAGCCGACCATACCTTAACCCTAGTAAATTTTAGCCAATCAGCTGCAAGGCTGCTTGGGACCCTAGGCCGACTATACTCTTGGTCGTTTAACGCCATTGTGTTACGGTACAGACCTAGAATGCCTAAGGCACCTCCTCGGCGCGGCCCGGAACGTTATATTATCCGTTCCGGGATCCGCATATCTCCCGTCTGCCTGAAGATCCTGTTGTAGCTCTCCGAGCTACGTCTTGTCTATAAACCTGTAGATAGCTTGATCCTGTAGCAATTCAGAGATACTGTGATCTATTAGCCTGCCTGCTCGCCTGTCTGCCATCAGCTCTACCACCCCGCCAGCCCGCACCTTAACACATTGGTTTAGGGGTGGGAACCTATCCAACCAATCAATGATCTCCTAAGTCCTAGGTCTGCATTTACCTGCCTGATTCAGGGCTGCTCTACCCTAGCCCTGAATCAGCAAAAAATCAAGAATTACCTTTCCCAGAATCATCGAATCTTTGGTGCAAAAAATCAGCAAGCTCAAATAGGAAATTGCCTAGTTCAGGCCCTAGAGGGGTCTACCTATCTTTTTCGAATTGATCAATCTGAATCAGGCCTTTCAAACTTTAGTTCTAATGAATTCGCGCCTTTACCGAAACGACCAAGGGTTCAATCTACAAGTTTTAATCAACCGGATCTGGCTGCTCAGTTCCTGGCCAATTATAGGGCTAAGCAGCTTTCCATTCCCCAAAAAGATCGGATTTTTTAAGCTTTTGGCTCGAGGGATAAAACCAGCTCGTTCTATAATAAAACTTAATACCCTTCCTTCTTAAACGGGCGAGATTTAGCGATTTTAGCAAATCTGTTTCTGTTAGAATCGGATCAACCGGATCAAGCGCATTTTCTTCTGGATTCAATTCACTATATTTTAGTGAAAGGTCACAAAAGAATTAATTAAACTTCCTCTCAAGCTCTAATGGCTTTAAATGGTCTAGCTCGCAATTAGGGCCCGGATTTAATGCGGAAATTTCGGCCTCTGCAGAATCAAAATGTGACGGTCTACAAAGGAGCTCAGTAAAAGACAAATTTGTTTATAACTCGTAGTCAAGGAATTTTTCTATAGGGAGGAAAGGCTATCTAGAAGCGAAAATCTAGGGCCTTTATATACCGCCTGAGGTTCTGCCTCAGGCAGGACTATATCCAGGAAGGTTTCTCTATACCGGGAAGTTCGTTGGCTCAGGAAGTCAATCCAGGAAGTCAATCTAGGCAGTTCTCTGATTTCAGGAAATGACAGATAGAATCTAGTATTAGAATATCCTAGTGTTTAGTTAGCAAGGCATATACTTTTTATTAGGGATAAGAAGGGAAAACTTACTATAGTTTATAGAATTATTAATTTGTAGCTTGATCGTCTAGAGAGTCTATATTACCACAGGCAAGATAGTGAGTATAGCCAATATACTATTATATCCCAATAGGTTCGGTAGGCTCAACAGTAAGGATTAAGATAATAGATTCGGGACAATCATTATATAGAGACGCTAGATTATACTTAAGGGCCAATATATAATATATTCCAAGCTTTACCTGCTGTAACCGGCACTGATCATTTATAGACGGGCTGAGCAAGAGAACTGAAACAAAAGGGTCGGTTTTATTCAAAAGGTCTATAAGCAAACAGAAAACAGGACAAGTCCCTTAATGTATTACTTATTGCTCTAATATATTGCTCTGATATGTTAGCTAAAGGAAAGGGTACTATAGCAGTCTAGCAGACTTTATAGACAGGCTAGCTAGAGGATAATATGGCGGAAATAAGAATAGCAGAGTAAAATTACTGGAATAATAATTATAAGAGAGTTATATACGAAAAAAATCTAAAAACACTTTAATAAAGATATTTTAGTACTTTGCCAATATCTTCCTTAAGTTCAACTATTAAAGAGTATATAAAGGAAAAGAGGAAGATTACTTACTCTGATAAAGGCATTTTGATGTTTTACTAACGTTTTCCTCCAGTTCAACGATCAGAGGGCGTATGAAAAGGGAAAGAAAAAAAGAGGAAAGAATAATATAAAGGCATTTTGATACTTTATCAATGTCTGCCTCTAGGTCAACAATTAGAGGGCGTATAGAGAGGGAGAGAAAGAGAGAAAAAAAAAAAAAAAAAAGAAGAGAAAAAGAGAAAAAGAGAGAAAGAGAGAGAAAGAGAAAAAAAAAGAAAAAAAAAAAAGAAAAAAAAAAGAGAAAAAAAAGAAAGAAAGAGAAAGAGAAAAAAATAGTATAAAAATACTTTAATATTTTACTAATGTTTTCTGCCAGTTTAACAATCAGAGGGCGTATAGAGAAGAAAAAAAGAGAAAAAGAAAAAAAAAAGAGAAAACAGAGAAAAAATAGAAAAAGAAATTATATATTTTAATAAAGATATATATTTTAACATTTTACTAATGCTTTCTTTAAGTTTAACATTTAGAGCGCGTGTAAAGGAAGAATAAAAAAAACAAAAATAAAAACAAAAACAAGAAACAAAAAAGGGAAATTTCTAGATCTTTTTTATTATAGAGAAATTATTCTGTAATATCTTTAAACTCTTTGAGGAAGGCTTCCTCAGTATCTTTCTATAAAAGAATCTATTATACTACTAATTCCTACCTGAAGAAAATATTGAGGGAATCCGTTAATAGTAAAATAAAGAAGCCGAAATATCTGTATAATTAAATTATAAAGTAAAATATAAATTAAAAGTACAAAAAGAGTTATATTTTTTAAAATAATTTTATCTTATCTGCCTTTCTTTTTTTAGGGTCGGAGCTCTCTATTATATTCTTAAATATATTTTCTGTTATATTTATAGGGCTTTTACTATCCTTTCTAGCCTTCTCGCCTTTCAGATATTGGATATCGATATTAGATATTTCATATATGCGAGAACTCGCCTTTATAGTACTGATTAAAGCTTTAATTACGTTCTCTAGGGAAAGGCATTAGTCTTTAGGAACGAGTTTTATTAAGATATAGCAAACCTTACTGATAGTATTATTCTAATTGAGGATTTATATACTGATATCAAAGTTCGGTACCGAACTGTTTCTAATCATATCTAGGGTATCGGTAAACATATCCCAATTCAAGGTAGTTACAAAGTCGGGAATAGCTTTAGTAAGATTCTTGGTAAAGATGCCAGCATTAAAGTTATTTGATACAATATAATCGTAAATCTTAACCGTTCGGGTCTGCCTGACACGGTTTACCCGCCTGATAGCTTGCTGCTTGAGAGAGTCAGATGTAAAAGTATTAAAGAGATATACATTCCAGTAAAGATTCTAAAGATTAAAACCCGCTACATTAACGTAATAGGAGCATATTAAAACTATACATTTATCTATTTTAGTTGTAAAATCTTGTACTAGCTCGACACGCTTCTTGAAGTTGAGTTCCGAGTGGAAAACCTAACAGTCAATACGAGCGTAATAAAAAGCGGTAACGATAAAGAACTGTTAGATAAAAGTTATATATTAGATTACCGACTTTTTCTGTTGCAGGAAGACCTCCTGCTAGATTATAGATAAGAAAATGCGTAATTTCGGGCTACCGCGCAACAGGTATAGAAGAATATTTTAATCGATAAATTGCTCGGGAATATTATGCGTTACCGGGGCAGGAGCTGTAGTATCTTCGGTATACTTCCGCATTAGAATCTGATTTTTAATTTGTATCGCTTTTTTGATCAGTTAAGAACCGAGTATAAGATACTGGGCCTAAATGTCGAGAGATCGTGTACTAGCTCGCACTAGAAAGTGGTAGCAATACCTGAAAAATAGACAGGTAATGACCAGCGTAAGTTCTTGATACTTAACTATATTCTATATGATTTGGCCCTCGCGGGTCTGGATAAAGAGATAGCAGCGGAATTACTTCTACTATCAGTAATATTAGATAACTTTACGGGTACAGTAACAAACAAAAACCACTTAATATTGGGAAAGAGGTATGTTATCGCCAATACGTTTACCATTCGTAAATAAGATGTAAGAGAATAACAAGTACTGGATTATCAGATATTTCTATAGTTAGCGAAAACGGAAACCGCAAACTACACTATCCGGGCAGACGAATTCGTTAGACGTTTTAAAAATAAATCGCTAGACTGCCTCATTCGTGAGGATCAGCTGGGCTTGGGGGTAAATATTAGAAAATGTAAACGGGTTAGTCTTGGGGTCTATATCTATCTATAAGTTATCGTTTTTGGATAATAACAGAAATGGGAGTAAACCGGCCATATCGTTATAGGAATTGAAGATAGGAGTAACGGTAATCAGAATAGTCCACTTAAAGTAAATCTACCGGGCAGTAATCTATTGCGCTATATCTAGGTTCCGAAACGTATAGGTTTTGTCGGCAACTATCGTATCAAACAGTTCCCGAAGGGATTTAGATTATTCCGCTAGGAAGCTGTTACTATATTCTTTCGCCCATAACTTGTACTCGGCGGGTCTATATCGCTGCGCCAAAATCTGATAACTGGTAATAACTACGGTATAATATATTTGCGGGCCAGTTATCTATAGAAGGTTGCCTGCCAGCTTAGAGATAACTTTAACGTCGACTGGAGGGTCTTCTCGCGCGTCTCCAAAGTATACAATAATTTTGAGCCGTTTAGTAACGGCCTTGATTTTAGCGGCCTATTGTTATACCAAGTAGGGGAAACAGATAATAAGGGTAAACTTGCCTTTCAACATTATAACCCGTTACAAGCAAACAGGTTAGTCAAAGATCAGAATGATAAAGAGGTATTAGAGAAGCCTTCTCCAGTACTTACCCAAGGAAAAACCAGAAAACGAATAGGGATAGGGTCATTTATATGCAAAATATATCCGGTAATCATCCAGGTTTTGCTAAATCTAACTATATCGGCCAAGATGCACCTGGAAAGCAGTAGATTTTTGCGGAACTATACAATTGTATAAATGGCTACGGGCTACTAAAAACGGAAAAACGTATTAATCCTTATTGCAAAATATTTAGGAACGTTTAGATTACTGATATTAAGTGTCTCGCAGGTCTTCTCGTAATTCTCGCGTTAAAGTTTGAGGTTGTCGAGCTAAGTCTGCTGCTCGCAAGCGATTTCGATAGATACTGCGGTAACTTAAAACAGAATTACCCGGCCGTTAAACGTATCTTTATAGGTTTCCTGAATGATATCAGCAGTATAGTATATTAATGTTAACGTATCGATCTCTTGCCCGGTAAGATAATATATAGAGTAGGGCCCCGCGGTAGTCATAAAGACCTTAAATAATATTATAGAGGTCTTATCTGCCTCGTCCTGCATGTTATCCTTATGGGAGAGTTTTATATTATTAGTATCCGAGGTATCTGGTGCCGGCTCCTCTGCTAGTTCTTCCTCGATAAAACATAGATATAGTTCGATCAAATGGAACTGCCAATAGGGCTCGCTGAGATCGGGAGTCTAAGAGACAGCTTAAAATGCCCGCTAAATTGCGGGTATCAGTTTATCTTTCTAATAGCAGAAACAAGCAACCGGCCCAGCCGGTATAAGGATATCGGGAGTCAAAATAGATAATCGGCTTATTGATAGAGAAATACTGATAGGGGCAGGGGCAGCGGAAACAAGAGTTAAGATTCCTGTAAGATTCTTGCTTTTAGCAGATAATCTTATATTTCGGCTCGGTCTCGATTGAAGGGGTCAGATAGAACGCTTATTTAGAACCTTTAGCTTGAAAACCGGTTTCTCGGGGGCAGCGGGGGCAGCGGGTCCAAACGTAAGAGATTCTATAAAAGGCTTTCTCGGGTCCTTTTCCAGACCAGCGTTCTCGCTAGATAGAAAATAAGGGATTTGAAAAGAAGTACAAATAAAGTTGCGCATCTTTTTATTTACGCTAAAAAGGGTTATACCTTTTTCTACACGGGAGGCAACAAATTCCTGTCGAATAATGCAAAAGATTACTTATATTATTTTCTCTTTATGTTTCTATGTCTAGGCTTTCTTGTAGAAGATCCCGTCTACATTACGCGTATTGACGTTAACTAGGGTAAATAAACAAAAGGCAGTCCAGTCGGCCCAGTCTTAGTTGGTCTTATCGAAAAAATGGTCGAGATATTTGGTATTACCGCTGTTGGCCGCGGCATAGATACGGGCAATGATAGTAATGAACGATTTATTTTAGTTTATGTTGTTGCCGCTAGATTGAGCGGGAAGGATAGCGTGCAAGTAACAGTATAGAAAATAAGATCAGAATAGAGTACTTTTAAACCATTTTTTCAGTTCTTTTACGCTTGTAACGATCTTTAGGACAGTACAGATACCTTTCAGATTGCTAATCTCAGTGAGGTCGAATCCAGCAAGAGTATTTTTTTAGTCAATATCTTCCAGGGTATCGTTGTCCGTGTTAATAATGTTATCCAGGCTGTTCTTGTCGGACGAGGATTGTAGGGTAATTATCTGGAAAGTACTGAGCTTGCCTTCCTAGAAGATCGAGTGAAATACAAAAGAATAAGTTTAGAAAGAAAAGTTAAAAAAGAGAGAAAATCTAGAGGGAAAAAAGGGGAGAAAGAGAATATTTATACCTTTTAGCGAAAAGGAAAGTATCTTTAGAACTTGCTATACTGTTTGTATCGCTACCATGGCATGTGCCGGGAGTAGTGAATGCCGCACTTTATTGCCTGCGAGTAATTCTACTGAGGACGGCCCAAGCATGTACCACAAAACGATGCACGTAGCCGGCTAAAGGGGATCCCTACCATCGCCTTATGGCCTTTAGTAGGATCTCTCCGGCTAGCAGTAAAGGAGTACTCTGTAAGTAACTATCCTGTGTGTAATAACCTGGGTTCCTGATCCTTGACTATATAAGGTTCTGGGGAAGGTTTCCTCAAGAGATTCTCGTAAGGATAGTTAGGAATAGTTCTACGTCTATAAGGCTATTTACTACTGGCTGAGCGCGATTGTAGGCTCCTGAGGCCGGGCCACGAAGATACCGCAGCCTGGGTATCTGGTTCCCGGGTAATCCGTTTGCTGGGAAGCCTTTAGTCGGTAGATATCTTTCTAGCGGCCCGCTGCACCCGGAAAATATATCTTTCCGCGCGGATTAGAGATTAGGCAGGTACCGCGGTACCGATCAGAGACAGAAACTCACTCGAATCAGTTAATAGATGTTTAGTCCGGATGTGTGTCTGCAAGGCCCGACAAAAGAGGCGCAATACCGGACAGTCAGGCTACTGATAAAGTAACGTTTTTCATTGAAGCAGCCTCGGGAAGAGGGCAACAGAAGATTTTTAAGCTAAAAGACAGTATTAGATATTAAGAGGAGACTGGACTGCTAGAGATTGGATAGTCTAGCGGTCTGCCGCACTCAGCAAAATATAGCTTATATAATACTCGATATACTGGCGCATCTGCGAAAGGTAGATGGCAGTAATTGGATCGCATGTATCAACCGACCCAACAGAACGCGAGACTTTTGTTTTGGCTAGTATAATAGGGAGATCTTTGGCAGAGTGTAACTCTTGCAATCTAAAAAACTTCAAAAAGATATCGAACGGAAGACAAAAGTATATTACAGTTGGGATATTACGGCAAACTGCTCAATCCGGCCTAGCGTTAGACCGAATGGCTGGCTGACGTCTACAGTATAGACTTATTCGTTAATATGGCTATAATGATCTGCTTGCGCAGCTAGGATATTACTGAGAGCTACGATAACAATTCTCCAATTAGCTAGCGTTACCTGCGAAACAAGATACTTTTTAGCAATAGCAATGGCGATATATCGGTAGCTACAGATAGTAATATTTTGCCTATAAAAGAAAGGCTGGGCGGTCTTTCGTATAAGGGCAATAATCTTATCGGCCTAAGAACGGAAGAGTGTTATCTCAGGTAAAACAAAAAGATAGTTATCTATTGCGCTGGACTGGATTTAACAGTAGTATAAATGCGGCTGTTCGTTCTTCCGTAACTGCTAGTAAAATAGTACAAGAAAGGGGCGGATACGTAGCAGATACAGTACTACCAGTTAGTTAATTGAGAGGTACAAAAAGCAGATTACATACTGCGTAATCTAAATGCGTACCTGCGACTTATGGTACTCGGTAATGAAAAGCACGTTACCCTGGTGTAAATACAGATTCCGCGGTATTGTCGAGATATTCTGCTATTTTAGCTGTAGCAGTTCGGGCTCTTGGTTCAGCTGGCCCTACATCAGTTAGATCAGGAGAGCAAAATGGTCGAGAAATCACTAAACCTGGGTCCGATACGCTATAATAGCGCGCGGATCTTATCAATTATCTTAGCGGAAAGAGACTATGCCCGCTAGCAGTATCGTCTAGACTGCAAGCAACAGCGCATAAGTAGGTTGGAGCTGGTTCGCCAGTATATTAAGAAAGCAGAAACTGGCCTGATACTCGCCTAGATTATCGACTAGCGTAATAAGATCGATAGAAGGATAAATGCCGAAGAAAAATCCGTATTTAAACGTTTGGGTTACCGACTGGAAAAGGGCCTCAATCTACCCACGAATATCATTAAAATGAATCTCCCGGGAAGACCCGCGATAGAATAGAGTCTAGTAATTTGGTAACTACAGTATATTTTCCGGACGAGCGGTATAACAGATGTATCAACAGGCCCGATCAAATAGCTCGAAAATGGCGTAAAAAGGGTAGTGTCGGTTGACTTGGTCATTGCCCTAAGCAGATATCCTATCGATTCAACTGAATATAGGTATATGCTCGGTGGGTAAAGGTAAAGTGTCATTCTAAACTACAATCTGCCTAGCTATTTATAGTTCCACTTGTTTACACCTATGCATTCCTGATCCCTTGGTATGCCATTTGGAATGGTAAGCCAGGTCTAGGTCAAGCAAGGTGCGGTGCGGTATGTGGATTAGGTCAAGATACTCCACCTCTCTGGTCTGGTTGATAATATCGTTCCAACAGGTAGAGATTCCTACAGATGGCATATCGGGTTTGGATTGCCTGAGCCTATTAGTACTGATTTCGGACCTTATACCGGGGCCGAATGTCCTGCAGATAGTAATACTGCTGGAAAGAGAGGGTATATTCGAGTAACAGGACTCGGCTGACCTAGATTAGGGCGGAAAATGAGAAAGAATACAAGTATAGTTCCTAAAGGGTAAAGGTAAAGGCCTAGATATTAAATACAGCTGTAAATGCTATCAGATTAGCTGCAAATTTATCGCCGGTATATTGGATACTAGTTATCGTAAGACAGTTTAAACAGAAACTGAATAGACTTTTGTTAAGCTATCTCTATTTCGCAGATAAGAGAGCCGGTAGAGCCAGCCGCCCTATATTATTAGTATAAAAGAAATACTAAATAAATTTTACTGTTAGAAGTAAGAGATACTTCTTTTCCTTATCCTTATCTTATTTTATATTTTATTTATTGTCGCTAGATACACTGCTGACCTCGCTAGCGAAATACCTAAGGAAGGCTTCTTCGGGGTTTTCTTTATAGTCGATTACTAGAAATTAATCGTTTATTTTAACTCTGTGCTACTGACGGCCCTATAAAATACTCTAATTTTGCAAAAATAATAGCAAAATGTAAGAGTCCGGAAAAAGCTCTACTAAATGATCCGCTACGTTTGGCCGGCGATAGACAGGGATACAGACTGCAATTATAATCTAATATTGGATTATTTGCCTTTTTATAACAGGCCTCTCCTCGGTATCAACTGGATCGCAAAAGGATACTGATAGCGATCGTTTTTTTAGCCGAACTGGTAGGCTATAAAATATTACTAATAGCTCAGAAAATACTATAGTAATTACCGGTAGCAGTACTGTTTGCGTAAATTTAATAGCGTCCGGCTAACAGAGAAAATGCTTTAACGTCATTTAGATTCGATGGAGGTATTCCTTTTGGCATAAATCTAGCGGGATCTTAAGATCTTGAAACTATCTGTTATTTGGAAACGGGGCGGCCCGGAAAAACTAATATAAAAAGTGCTTCTATATCTTAATATATCTTTTTTCGGTAGTTAGTTATAGCCGGTTTAACGCTCGCTTATATAGCTTACCGGCAATAGTGCTATAGAAGATCTGGCAGATCGGCTCGTAAGTAATATCCAGTATATCTAATGCCCGGACTATAATGCAATCAAACGAGACCCCGATCATATAAAGAATAGTAGTATAATAACTGCTCTTCTCAGTCTGCCAGACACTCGCAATCGTAGGATCTTGCTGAAGGGTATTAGGATGGTCCCAGAACTTAATAAACGTTTAAAGAGGCTGTCTCTTTAGATATTGAAACCATCCGGTCTGGACTAACTATAGAGTTATCGCTTTTTTTCTAGGGGGGATCATTCCCGTACGCAGAATTTTCTTTAGTCCAGATTTGATTGATCGAATGGAAAGGAACATTTTAGATTAGCAGAAATTTATATCGGTATTATTTTCCGCTGGCATCGGGAATAATAGGGGTAAAATCGGTAAGTACAGTCCATTGAAAGATAACTGTATAGAGGTAGAGGACGGAAGTATTAGTTTTTTATTAAAATTAGGCGGTACGACCGAGAACTAAAAGCTTATAGGTCTTTAGAGACGCGTGAGCGCAGTCACTCAGTACCGACAATAGCGAATATAGATAAACCAACTTTATCCCTAAACAGGGGTCCAGGCCAGTGGGCGAGAGCTCCCGATAGTATACTTGATCTGATAATATCGCTAGAGCCATTTCTTTAAAGCAGTAAAGAAGCTACAGTAATTACACTGTAATAGATTATAGATTGGCAGGCTAGAAATAGCGTCAGTACTATCAGCTAACAGAAAAAAATTAGTATAATTTTTACGAGAATATATGTCCTCTAAAATATATTGTAATTGGTACTCTATCGCGGTGCGGCTTTCAATCTGATAGCAAGTATGTAAATACTGCAATATTAAACGATTTAGGAAGGTACACTAGCAGTTATAACAGATAATACATTAATATTGACTGTTGTACCAGAGATATTAGAAAGCCGGTTCCATCTGAATGTATAACGGGATTTACTCCCCTAATATTATGCAGATCTTGATGGAGAGAAAATGATACCTACCAAGAGTAATATTATAGTATAGGAAGAGAGATTAAGTATCATTCATTCTATCAGAAACAGATGGGAGGATAGATATATCATTATACTAGACGTGATATGGCGCGATGGACAGAACGCGACGGAACGCGACGCGACCTTATCTAGTACGACAAAAAAAAAGAAAAATCAATTACTAAGGATTAACTTTAGGGGAGGTCCTGTTACCCCACTCCGGATCCCCCCAGAGTTGGTCTAGCGCCGGGAGGCTTCACTATGGAGACCTGGGGGGGGATCCGGGGGCTCCTCTCTGATAGGATCGAGGGACCCTCCGGTAGGCATCCGGGAACCTTCCTGGATGCTCTGCAGGCATTCCTGCCTGAGGTAAAGTCTCGGGCAGTATATAGAGGCTCTAGATCCTCCCTCCTAGATAGCCTTTCCTCTCCATGGGAAAATTCCTTGACTACGAGTCATAAACAAATTTGTCTTATATCAAGCTCCTTTGTAGACCGTCACAGATATAGTAGCCTCTCAAATAACCGACAATCGGCGATCTCTTTTTCTTTAAATAACCTCTTTAGACTATCTAGACTTCGAGAACGTAGAGATAGACTTATTTATTACACTAGCCCATTAACTATTATCTAAAGGATCGGGTCCAATAATATTTATACTAGACTTCGGCACAACCCATCGATGGGTCCAAATGTTGGACCCATCGCCAAACCCATATGGGTTATGGGTTTTTTTGAAATGGTCAACCCATCCCAATGGGTACCCATGGGTTTTTGATGGGTACCCATGGGACCCAAAAAAACCCATATTCTGCACAAATTTGAGACTTGGCATACATAATTCAGCTTACTTAACAAAATTTCAGATTGTAATTTTGACATGTTTTCTCTCGTTTAGCATCTCATAGTCTTATAATTATAATCTCTACTAGAAAACTATTTTTTTATGTTAGCAGAAGAATCTTCAAACCTAATTCTCTATTAATTTCAAATCAAAAACTTAATTTTTGATAGTGATAGTATTAAGTCTGTAAATTATAAAGTTATAGTTGTTTTAATGGATAAAGATATATAATCTATATATATAGGGGGCCATGGCCCGTAGAACAATTCGTTGTGAAAGCTCAAAGGAATTTTTTTCCGGCGAAGAACTACAATAATTTAAGGGGAATACCTTCTAAATGTAAGCCAATAGATAATAAAGACTAATATTATTATTGATCTAATGTAGTTGTGCTTTAATACTGCTGTTCTTTGTCTATTTATCTTTGAAATGAGGACAAAGGCAATTCCAGAGGTTTTCCTACTGAATATTCTTTGGCCGAGTAAGGAAATGGGTATTATAGGTTTTCAATGGGTTTTCAATGGGTTTTTGAGGGGTATTGTGGGTTTTCGATGGGTTTTCGATGGGTTTTTGAGGGGTATTGTAGGTTTTCGATAGATTTTCGATGGGTTTTATGGGTTTTCGATAGGTTTTATATTTAGACCCACTAAAAAAGCTAATAATATTTGATCTCCCTATATTGCTTTTGCTTTTCCCCGCAACCAGCTGGAATTAGGGGGATCTATCAATCCAGTCTTTTTGACGAAGGTGTGTCCTCTCTTTCTACCTATTTATCTTACTTTATAGTTTTTTGTGTTAATATGTTTTAAAGCCAAAGCTAGCACTCTGACTTTTTACCCTCTCTTTATGAGGAAAAAACAGGTCAATTATCCTATTTTACGCCTTTATACTACCTCACTACACCTACAGATAGTATCTTAGGCTCGTATTCAATCGAAGGTAGCGAATCTGACTTTGTCCGACCGAGCAATCCTTCTATCCCTGCATCACTTACCCGTGTTGGCCTAGATCAGAGAAAGGCCTTTTTACGTTATGACAATATGGTTTATACTGATTGGGTTGACTGGTGGCTCCAAACAGACTTCAAACAGAAAAGTAACCTTAAATGGGATACAAACCGCAATGCAGATATCTGAAAACATTTTAATCAGGTTACCTCTCATAAAGATGGAGCGCCAAAGGTAATGTGTAAACGCTGTGACGAACTGACCAAAAACTACTATATAGAGTGATGCGCGTACCAAGTTGTCAACTTGGTATTCTGGTCTTTTTAGTAGCTCAGTCGGTAACCGTCCCACAGACCTACTAAAACGGTCTTGGCGGGTAGAAGCGCACCTACCCAATGTCAAGCCCGTGACAAACGCTGCGCCCGGATTTTAGAACATCCTGCAGCTATTTTACCTAACGGCAAGAGCCTATATGGCACATCAACTTTGTCAAAACATCTCAAGACAGCAAGTTACTAAAAGGCTAAAGCTAACAGTAAAGAGAATATCTCTCGATTTCTTAAAGCAGAAGTATGTTACTTATCAAGCTTTATTTACCTTATATTGATTATTTTAGGACCGGACAGCTACTACTAAGCCTTTTTCGCAAGCTACATAAGAGGTTCAGCTTCTACAGTTTCTTACTTTGAATCGTCTACCGTTCTATCTTGTTGAATATCTAACGTTTTATATCTTTATTCAATCAGTATGCTCAGTGCCTTCTTCTCCAGTAATACCTTTTTCGACTACAATTCAGCGACGATTACGGGATGTTATCCAAGATAAACAACATTTTACCCTTCAAACATTTCTGCCCGGATTAAAGATATCGGTTGCACTAGATTGCTGGACTTCCCCATATAATCAGGCCTTTATGACGGTCACAGGTTATTTTATTGATGTTAACTGGGTATATCAAGAGGTTCTTCTTGGATTTAAGCCATTACATGGCTCACACACAGGTGCAAATCTAAGTGCAGCTCTTCTCGAGACATTAATTGGCTACAATATCCAAGACCGGGTATTCGGGATTACAACAGATAATACGACAAACAATAAAACATTAGTTGATACAATCCAGCAAGTACTTCCTAACAATGCTACTGTTATCTGAATTCTTTGTTTTGCTCATGTAATCCAGCTTTGTTTGAATCAGCTACTTGATCGTCTTAAAGCTATACTCTAAAACGATATTGCAGAGATAAAATGGACCGATCAGCAATTATCAGTAGCGAAAACAAATGGAAGATACCAAAAACGCGAGATCTCGGGTACATTGAATAAGATTCGCTACCTTGCGATTTACATTTATGCAAGTTTATAACGTCGGGAGACCTTCCTTCAGCTTCAGCCTCAAGAACCTAGGCTAGTACCTATTTAAGACGTCCAAACTCGATAGAACTCGACGTATTTGATGCTTCAACGTACAAAACGGCTATGCAGCTATTTTAAACCGTTCTATAAGTAATATAATTGTGAAAAAATATTGTTTAATGATAAAGAATAGCATTAAATTAATTATCTTCTCTGTATTACGCAACTATTTTTTGACTATACTACTGAGCTATCAAAGACAAAGGAAGTTATTACGCATCTAGTTTTTAAGCTTTATAACGCACTTTTCGAACATCTTGAGCAATCGATAAGCCAGCTAAAAAAGAAGCGTATTAGATAGAAACAGCAAATGCTACAGTTACTAGAAGTAAGCCAACAGAAGCTTAATAACTACTACTCTCAAACAGATAAGATGAAAGGATATATCTTTGCTATCAGTACTATGCTTGTATCAGATAACAAGCTTCAATTTTTCTAGACTGATGATTGGGAATCACATTAGCATAAAATATATCGCAAATCATTTCAATCAGCATTATTTCCCTATCAAGAGTGTCTTTTAAGAGATCAAGCTTCGTCTACGCCCCAAACGTTATCAAGATCAACATTAAAGCTTAATAAGATGCTAAGTGGGAATAAGGCCGTGGCAAAATCTATTAGAGATGAGGCTACCCAGTATCTCGATAGTAATAAGTCTGTTAGTTTTAGCTATTAATGTTCTATACTGATTTAATTCTAGATCCAGTGGAAGCTGAGCCTCTCCAATTCTAGCGTAACAATCAATTCTATTTTCTTGCAATTGCATTACTTGCCCGGGATACTCTTTCAATTCCTGCAACCGGTACTGGTATTGAGCGGCTTTTTAATACTGCCCGTAATGTCTGCCATTACTGACGTAGCCGTTTGAAGTCGGAGACTATTAAAGAAATTATGCTATTTCTATGTGTATCAAGATTTGATCTTAAGGATACAGAGGCAAAGGAGCTTAAGAAATATTTTACTTTAAATGAGATTGAGATATCAAAGGAACAGAGTAATGAGAATCTGGAAGATATTAAGGTTAATTTAATTAGCGATAACGAGGAGAAAGAAGAGGAAGAGAAGGAAGATACTGAAATAATTATTTTTAAAAGTTCTAATGAATTAATAGATCTTGATACTGCGAGTAATATTAAAGAGCTCCAGTTACCAGAGAATAGGACTCAACTACGGACATCTGGAAGGAAACGCAAATATAAAGAGGATAATGACTTTGAGCAGTATTAGAAGAATAGAATCAATTTAACTCGAACCTATCTATATCAATTCTTATTTTTTCTATATGTAACTACAATACCTAAAATTACAGACAAATTTGCATTAATTATGTAGTCACGAGATTCTTCTTTGTTTGTCTTGTTTACACCAATATGGGTACCCATGGGTTACCCATGATGGGTAATGGGTCCTCTTCTAAAACCCATAACCCATCATGGGTCGGAGACTTGGACCCAAAACCCAACCCATCGATGGGTTTTATATGGGTACCCATGGGTACCCATGGGTCCTGCCGAAGTCTAATTTATACTATTAAAACTTAGGTTAAGAGAATAAAAACAGGAAATAGAAATCAATCGCTTATTATTAAAATATTTTTACATATTCTACCGGTAGGTATTGTCACGGCCAGCGCGTGGCCGTGATCACGAGGTTACTGCCGTAGTGTTTACCGCCTGCCAGATGCGGGCTAGCGTCTGGTGAGGTTATCCCACAACACTACGAGCCACGAACCTGTCAATAGTTTTCTTCCCCATGCTTAGATTTCCGAAATATAGCACCAGATACTTCAATAAATGTTTGCTAGGCCTGCCTTCTTAAATCTAAGCATCGCTAATACTCTTACTTCTTTCTTTTAACCAACTACGGTTTTACGAAATCAAATCTACTGCAAACAGAGACTTCAGACCCACTGGTTGGCCCACTGCGTTCCCAACGACGTTTCAAACGGTTGGAACCCGAATTCTCGACCCACCAGAACTCCTTGATTAAGCCTTGAAATTACCCGAAATGGTAAAGCCGTCTGAAATACAGCCTGACCCGCAATACCGTCGTGTTCGCATCTCGACCGTCCCCGAAGCCCTGGATGAAGAACTGGGAATCCATAAATACAGCTAGCAAGAACTCGCTTCTGGAGAAGAATCCTCCTGGGATAACCTGCAGCATAATGCTGAACGCCTGTACGACTTTACCCGGAAGCTCTTTTACGAAAATCGCGAATTCCACGATCAACTTGACGAACTTCAACGAGAGTTAGAATCTAACGAAATAGAAGCTACTCTTCGTAAGAAATTAGCTAAAACTATTGATAAATGCAATAAATATATATTCCGCATTGCCCGAGCAAATGAGCCGGGAGCTCGAGCTTCCTCGATAGTTTCCACTGGAAGATTAAAGTCAGAGAAAATTGCCGATTCTGACTAATTCGAGGATGGATATACCGGTCCGAAATTCGAACCCTGGATTCTTATAATTAAACGCAAGCTGAGCGGAAATACGGATCGTTTTCCGACTGAAGAATCGAAGATCTCGTACGTATTGGGTCGAGTCAAAGGGCTGGTTTACGATATTATGTACTCTCGCGTTAAGGAAGACGCTGATGATCCCTACAAAACTGTCTAAGATATCTACAATCACTTTAGTTCGACATTTGCTGATCCGAATCGCAAACAGCAAACCAAACGCGAATACAAGGTATTAAGAATGAAACCAGGACAGTCCTTTAAGGATTACGTAACAAAATTTGAGGCCCTGGTTCAAGCCGCTAGTATTCGGCGAGATGAGATAAAACCCGACTTGTATGAGTCCCTGTCAGCAAGTTTCAAGAAGCTAGTTATTATGTACTATCATCAATCTCCTGACTACAGTACCTTTGTCCAAAACTGTCATTTGATAGCAGATTCTTTGCAGGGAATCGAAACTAGTTACCAGCTAGAAAAGGCAGATCGAGCTCTGAAAGGGACTGTAACCAGAACTCGAACCATTTCTATTGCGACTGCAGTTACTGCTACCGGAACGTCTGTTTCTCGTTTACCCGCTCCTACTGGAGGATATCTGCCTATGACTCCTGAAAAACGCCTACATTACTGTATAAAAGGTCTTTGCTTTTACTGCCGCGAGAAAGGATATATGACGCCTGATTGTCCAAAGAAAACTGCTCGCGCTCAATCCACTGCGCTAAAGGCCTTGGAACGCCCTAAGAACGAGAAAGCCGGGATTGAACAGGATTTAGAGGCAAAAAAAGACAGTGCTTAGGACAAGTCTCTCTTCTAAGCGGTTAAAAAGTCGATTTGTATATACTGGACTTCCGGGAACTCTTAGGTAAAGAAGAAGACAGTTTTACAATTAAAACACTTGTTTTTTATCAAGAAATGACTATAACAGCTAACACTTTAATTGACACTGGAGTCAATGCCTTTGCTTGCATAGATACAGAATATGCAATAAAACTTGCTCGACATTTCGACATCCCAACAGAACGAATAGTGGGCAACTATAGAGTTACTGGATTTAGCGGGAAAGAGGATGTTTCTCTAACTCACGCGATACTGCTGGACTTAATAGTAGATAGTCGAAAAATGCGCAAGATCCCTTTTCTTATCCTGAATTTAGGCCGATACGACATGATCCTAGGGCAGTTATGGCTCAAGAAATACCGAATTATGCCAGACTGCTATGGGAAACGCCTGCTCTGGCCAGAGATAGTTACATTACATGAAGAGGTGTCTGCAAAAATAGGTCTTCCAATCCCTGAATCTGAACTCGTGAAACCTATAATTAACCGGAAATATCAACAAGACGTGGCCCGCCGGGACAGACTTATGGAAAGCCAGGAAACGCACTATCGGGTACCGCGAGTAATGCTTCTAGACCGAAGAGATTCTTTGGCTAAGATAGATCGTGCAATTAAGGCTTTATACCTCGATCCTGAGCTCCCTAAACCCTCGAAGGAGCGGCCGAGAGTCATCAAGAAGCTTACTGTAGTAGACATTGCTATGATTGGAGCTCCAGGTTTCTACCGAGCTATATCTAGGAAGGGGAGCACAATTTTCGTAACTTCTCTAAATGAATTAGATGCTATCTTAGAGGACCGTTATCTCTTACTAGTTCCCGCTGGCGATATACCAGGTTCAGAGACTGAAGGAATCAAGGAAACACTGCTACCGCAGTACCATGACCTAGTGGATGTATTCCTGAAAAGGAATTCAGACGAGCTACCCCCGTACTGAGAAGGGTACGACGCGAAGATCGAACTTACCGAGTCTAATAACATTAATTACGGATCCCTCTATAAGATGTCTACAAAGGAACTAGAGACGGTAAAACAGTATATCGTAAACAACCTAGCGAAAGGTTTTATCCAGCTCAGTAACGCCCCATTTGCATCCCCGATCTTAATGGCTGAGAAGCCGGATAGGGGCTTACATTTCTGTGTAGATTACCGCAAGCTAAATGCTATCACGCGAAAAGACCGTTATCCTATCCCGCTGATCGATAAGGTATTAGAGCGCGTATCACGTGCGAAAATATTTACGAAGCTAGACATTCGACAGGACTTCTATCGTCTACGAATGGACCCGGAATCAGAAGAGTTAACTACATTTCGTTCCCGATTTGGAAGTTATCAGTACAAAGTTATGCCATTTGATCTCTCTAACGGGCCGGCCGTCTTCCAACGCTACGTAAATTCGATTCTATTGGACTGTCTGGACAAATTTGTTACTGCATTTATAGATAATTTACTGATATACAGCGAGAACGAGCAAGAACATGAACTACACGTCCGTATAATGCTGGAACGATTTCGACAAGCCGGGCTACAAGCAGCTATCTACAAATGTAAATTTCACGTTATCCGAATAAAGTATTTGGGCTTCATTGTCTTTACGGAAGGAATCGAGGTCGATTTAGCTAAGATTGCCGTTATCGTAAATTGGGTTACCCTTACTACAGTAAGAGGAGTACAGTCCTTCTTAGGATTTTGCAACTTTTACCGGCATTTTATACGAGGGTACAGCCGCATTACCCGTGCTCTAAATCGGTTAACCAGGAGAGACGTGCCATTTGAATAGACAAGCGAGTGCCGCAAAGCTTTTAACAAGCTAAAGGAGGCTCTAACTTCTGCCCCAATGCTCAGGCATTACGATCCCCGTTTGCCTACTAGGATAGAGACTGACGCCTCGAAGGGCGTAGTGGCCGGGATACTCCAGCAACTTCGTGAGAACCTCTGGCACCCGGTAGCATATTTCTCGAAGACTATGAATGGCGCGGAATGTAACTATAACATCTACGATAAGGAAATGCTGGCAATTGTTCGCTCTTTAGCGGAATGGCGTACTGAGCTAAAAGGATTGTAGCGTAAAGAACGTTTTAGGATTCTTACCGATTACCGGGCCCTTGAATATTTTATAACAAAGCAAAAACTGAATCGAAAACAAGCCAGTTGGTTCGAATTCCTATCCCGATTCCATTTCTTGATCAAATACCGGCCTGGCAAGGAAAATACCTTAGCGGATGCACTGTCGCGCCCCGAAGATATCCCCCAAAGTGACCGAACTGCAATACTGCTACGCCCTAAGTGATTAGAAGAAGGGGTCTCCCCTGGCATAAGAACGAAAGTAGAAGTTGCGCCTATTGATACGAGCCTTTATATTACAGACCGCGTACTCGCAGCTAACCGGAGCAGCCGGGTACTCGAGACCTATCGGGAGTTAACCCGCAAAGAGTACGTCGATTGGACTATTAACAATGAAGGCCGCCTCCTATTCAAGGAATGACTGGCCGTGGCCGAGGAAGGTAACATGTTAGCCCGATTACTAGACGAGATTTATCGATAACTATCTACTGCCCATCCGGGCCGGACAAAGACGAGAGCTTTAGTAAAAACGCGATACTATTGGCCTACCTAGGGTAGAGATACGGCCCGATATCTGGATAACTGCATGGTCTGCAAGAGAACTAACGAGCCCCGAGACCTACCACCCGGACTATTGCACTCTCTGCCGATTCCTGATCGTCCCTGGCAATACATTAACGTGGATTTCCGATCTTTTCCCACGTCTAAGAAGGGAAACGATGCAGCCTTTGTAGCAGTCTATCGACTGAGCAAACGGGCACATGCTATAGCCTGCAAAAAGATTACGACAGCTCGGGAAATGGCTTATATCTTTATTATACACTTCTATCCATAGGTTGGCCTTCCGGATTCGATCGTGTCAGACCGGGGAGGACAGTTTGTATCTGAGTTTTAGGACGAACTCTACAAGATACTATATGTTAAGGTAGTGTTTACGTCCGGCCAGCACCCGCAGGCAAATGGTCAAATAGAAGTTATAAATCAGTAGATCGCTTAACGCCTACGTCCCTTTGTATCTTACTATTAGGATGACTGAAATGATCTACTGCTAATACTGAACTTTGCATCCGCCTGCCTACCGAGTGAGACAATCGGGATATCACCATTCCTGGTAGAAAGAGGTTTTGAGCCACGCATGTCGATGGACTGGAAGGCTACTTCTAAGCCGTTAAAGTCCCCGAAGTTCGTAAACCGCAATGAAACGCAACAAGTGGCACGCCAGATCCAAGAAGTCTAGAAATATGCTAAAGAACGAATGGCTGCATCTCAAGCTAAAATGAAAAAATACGCGGACCGCAAGAGACGCGCATATACTTTCGAAGTTAGGGATAAGGTCATAATTACTACTGATGACTGGAGTCTAGGGCGCCCAAGCCGAAAATTAGCTGAGCAGGCGTCTAGCCCGCATAAAGTTATTGCAAAGGAAAGAAACTTATACCGACTTCAGCTTCCTGACAACTTAAGAGTTTACCCGGTATTCTTATCCGATAAATTGCGTCTTGCTAGCTCAACAAAGCCTCTCCCGGGACAGATTACCGATCCGCAGGGCCCGATAGACGTAAACGGAACAGAGGAATGGGAGGTCGAGAGGATCGTAATATCGCGAATATACTGACGCAAGCTGCAATACAAGGCTCACTACGTTAGCTATGACTTCGACGATAAGTGGTGGCGAGCTAGCGACTTCATGAATGCACCTGGTAAGGTAGCTGAGTATCACGAGCAATATCCCGATCGACCCAGATCCCCGAAATGCCTATCTGAGTGGCTCCGAGCTGCCGAAAATGACGAATTCCTGCTAATGACGAACGACAATAATGAGCCAGTGACGAAACGGAAATGAGGACATTCCCGAGCTTACTAGGGGGGGTTGTCACGGCCAGCGCGTGACCGTGATCACGAGATTACTGCCGTAATGTTTACCGCCTGCCAGATGCGGGCTAGCGTCTGGTGAGGTTATCCCACAACACTACGAGCCACGAACCTGTCAATAGTTTTCTTCCCCATGCTTAGATTTCCGAAATATAGCACCAGATACTTCAATAAATGTCTGCTAGGCCTGCCTTCTTAGGTATATTGAAATGCTTTGTATTTCGGGTCGCACATAGACTAACAGCTAACATTTATACTAGATATGGCTACAACAGCTACTCTCCCTCGCTAACTTCACCGTACTCGTTCAGCCCTGGCTTCTCAAACATGAAGCCGGTTCGAATCCCACTTATACCCGAACAACAGGATCGTGACTGTTGCCCAACTGTGTTGCGGTCAGTTTCACAGCAAGTTAGATATTAATACAAGGAATTGTCTGGCCAAGCCTCTGTCACCGCTACGGATTCAAATAACCATCAATTGGAGATGGCTCCTAGCAGTATCTACAATTTTGAAGTTGAGAGGCAGCTGAATTTTCCATGCCCTTCGTTTATATGTTCGCCACTCTTACCGCTTCGTCATTATCACCTCCAGGGGAGCAGCAACCGCGGTAAATGTATCTTGTTCTCCATTTAGATAGAGATCCTCCGTCTGATTCGGTGCGAAGGTCACGTTATAACGAGTGACGATCTCTGCCGTGACTCGACGAAGCTCCATTAGAGCAAGCTGCTTTCCAACACATGAATATGCTCCTGATAGATGGTGTTAGCTAAAGAGCGTAATAATGCATCGATGCGGTGTGATTGGATGACAAACCAGTACTAAATGGTACAAATATAGATGGATCCTTCACGAGCTCAGGCTGTGTAGTCCATCTCTCAGGTATAAACTCGTCAGGTCGAGGGAAGAGTCGCGCGTCTAGCAAGTTGGCTTTGTTAACACCGCAAGATCTACACAGCAGATTCAACGGACTAATCCTCACCTCTGAATAAAGAATGCATCGGTATGCTGACCATCGTGTTCCCAGGAATACATTTCTCGCCGATCATGATACCTTCGGGGGGAGTCGTGCGTTGGACGCCAGATGGTACAGCTGGATGCAGACGAAGTGTTTCATTTATGACAGCATTGAGGAGGCTGAAGGTTGCTAGTTTGTCGTAAGACAGCTCCGACTGGAAATCTTTTAGTTCCTCCTGAAGCGCCTTATAACGCGACTGGTCCCTGACAAGATAGAACAAAACATTGCTCAATGCAAAGCCGGTTGTGTCACTGATGTTCTGATTTAGCTGACTTCCATCTAGTTTGTGGTTACAAAACCAACCTTCCTGCAACAACAATAAGATATGCCTCGCCCTGGAGGTTCAGGTAATTCTGCTTGGTTTTTTCAGTCTTCTCATATGCATCCAAGATCCACGAAAATACGTCTGGTAGTTCTGGGCGATTCTATATTCCGTGAATATTAGCTCCCGATTGTTAAAATCAGCCTTAAAAAATAGTAACTTACCTTTGACCTTTCTTGGACTTGAGAATCGATCCAATTCCATTGTTTGAGGTAATCCGCGTTAATCCCTGGTGTTCTTTTGAAAAAGGGAAATAACCATGTCAAATGGCTAAAAAGACCAATCGTTTTCATATCAGTGTGCACCTGTTTCAGCAGATAGGCCTCCTGCCCAGTGCTGAGCATATCGAAAGATTTTCCGAACGCCATATCCCCCATGACATCAAAGCTCAAATAATTGAACCAAGTTGCCATGTTGATGGGGGTCCCGATTCTCTTGTCGATCGCATCCATGAGCTGACTGGTATATTTCTTAACTCGTGGCTCATAGCAACGAAGAGCTAAGCACACATCAGCGGAGATCAAGCATCTAACTATAAATGCAATGCTTACCTTGAGAGCTGAAGCCTTGATCCCAAATCTTCCTATTCTGGGAATGGGACTTTTTGTTCCTGTCCATTTGGAGGCTTATTCGCGGTTCTAATACCGTATACCAAGGCCCTTTGTGGACTTTGGTGCCAACCCCGTGCAAAACCGTTACAGCCATTGGATCAACAATAGATATTTCAGTCGGGCCTTTTTGCAGAAGGATAAGTATTAGTCGCAGAGGCAACACAGAATACATGAAAAAGTCTTACCGATGCGAATGTAATCCCCATACTGTCGATGCAGCTTCTGTACTTCATTGTATAATTGCAGCTTCTTCGCCGAAAGAGCAGTCACATAGAAATTTGACAGTCGGGCGAAAAACGGGCCGGGGAACTCAGAGAGACGGTGGAAGAACCCTCGATAAATGAGCATACTAATATAAATCCCCGCGATATGCCAAAGGACTGTGTTGACAAGAGGAATAGAGTATGGGGCACCAGTCCAGGCTGCAGCATGCTCCAAAATCACCGCGCTCAGCAGTATGGAGGCGTAGGACACAAATATAGCCGGAGCATGCAGGTCCCATTCGCCATGACGATAGATCAGTATGTGGGCACTGATGCCACTTATACCACCAAGGGCCAACAGCTTGTGAGACGTTTCAAACAGCATCCCTTGCAGTGATAATATGCGAGGAGAATAAATCTGAAATTTTGACGGGATCTTTCTCCGATTGAGGGGTCTGCACGTTATGATAAATAGTAGTGCGAACCCCTGCAAGCTCAAGTGGCCAATTAGCAAGACTCGCTTAGAAAAGTAGGTCATCCGACGCAATCTTGTGTTCGAGGCCCAAGTGGGGATTTGACAACTCAGCGATATCTATCATATGACAGTGCAGGGGTCTTGAACTTTCCCCTCTTTACGTTACCAGGGAAACTATCTGACGCATGGGTCTTTTTTCTTCTTTCTGTAAGGGACAATATAGGATTTATGAATATATTTAGAAATTTCGATATCTGTTATCACTGTGACGGTCTACAAAGGAGCTTAGTAAAAGACAAGTTTGTTTATGACTCGTAGTCAAAAAATTTTCCCATGGAGAAGAAAGGCTATCTATGAGGGAGGATCTATCCTTTACATACTAGCTGAGGCTTTGCCTCAGGTAGGAATGCCTACCGGAGGGTCCTCCATATCCGGAAGTTCGTATCGGGCAGTCCTTGGCTCAGGAGATAACAATCACAGCGTACTGGAAATGTAAGTACTTCGGAATGAAAATTGTATAACTTTATATAGATGAACGACTTTTTTCCGACCTGTACTTAGGCCGCACTCGCATAGGTACTCGCAAATCTTCGCGATATGATTTCATTACGTTATTGGATTCAGCTTTTCCAGAATACTCTGCTATTTAGACCGCTCAGTCCAAGCTGGGTTACGATGCTCCAGCAAACTTCTAGTCTTGTATAAAATTATCATTCTTTTTTAAACAGCCAGAATACCTATTTTTGAGCAATTTTTCAGAAGTTGGTATTACTTTCATGTCGATATACCCTGTCTATGCCTATTTTTCAACAAAATTTCCTGTGTTTATACCTAAGTGCTCGTTATCTTCTGCTCTGTCTAAAGTATATGGGGAATGCGCTATCTCGTATGTGGCGACTGTCGAGCTACTTTTGTTTGTAGGATTATGGCGAAGCATACTCCGTGTAATGTGGGTTAACTAGTCAGTATAGATGCTCGCTTTTACTTTGCCTCTACTGGTTTTAGTGTTTAGTATTACTCCTGTTTCTTCTCCATGTATAGAGCTTGGATTTCCTAGGTGAGGTAGCATTCCACCCGGTCGGATGATTCTTCTCTTCGACGACCTACTGCGCGTCTGGGGGTGCAGCTGACCAGCGTTATATCCTATGATCTTTATGGTTGATTGTTGACCTATGATCCTTTGTATACCGTAAGTGTACTCTTTTAGCTCGACGGTTTATTGCTGTATACGTCTACCGTACGCTTTCGATCTCCGGAAACCCTGGAATAGTAAATAAACGAAGGCGCGAGAGCGGTACAAATATATCCCCACAGGATTAAGCTACAAACTCAAGATAAAGATACTTTAAGGTCCTTGAACTCAGCGTCCCTCGATTCCGCTGGTATCGGAAGAAATGTCGATCTCAACGAGAAACTCCCGGCTTCGAGCTTCTAACATAGTGTAATCATCATAAAGATTCACCATATGAGTAACGCGCTTAAAAATGTCATCGTCCTTGGGATAGAGCTCTCTGTTTGACAATCGAAGCCTGGCAAGTGCATTGGTGATCCGGATCGTATTGATATACTTTTGTGCACCTTGTAGACCTCGTTAGTTGTGGGACAAAAGTCAGTGTCAGATGAATACTTACCCAGTGCCTCCACCTGCCCAGGTCCAAGTCAATATAGTTGCTTGAACTTGGCCCAGTCTGTGCGTGGTTTCCTGTCGATAAACAGTCTTGCATCCAGCACAACCTGTGCTTCAAGCATTGTGAGTGGGCCTGATGGGCTCGCTGAATGAACCTGCATAGGACCATCTCCGTCACAATCATCTAATATGTTGTTCCAGCATCTCTCGCGGGCTCCGAGGTAGTGGTCACTGATGGGTCGGAAGCAAACCGACTCAACCCTGAGTTGGGCTATCTGACTTTGCTGGCTTGCGTAAAGATCGGCCAACCGGGTAATCGCTTCCTATTGGCTAGAATGAACTTCGTTCATCTGTGAATTCCGTTTAATGAGATATTCAATTTTCTGGGCGAGCTCGTGTATTTTGGCGTTTAATTCGGCCTTTGTAGCAGCAGTTCGTTCCTTGATGCTGGATGTTTCTGTCTTCAAATTTTCAAACTGTTTGTTACGCTCCCAAAACCGATAGACATCTGTGTCTATTCCATCAACTCTGTGCCGCGAGGCCTCAGCACGAAGCTGGGACAGATCGTGTCTGAGATGGGCGAGCTCTCGGTTAAAATTGCGGATATTGGGATCGACCATGACCGGCATCGTGATGTTGAGCTGAATTGTTTGGTGTTTGGGACCGAATATAGGCACAGGTATCAGAGAATTATATTTGATTCCTAGAATGGCGTGTATGGGCAAAGTGAACCGGAGGAGATACAGGCAGTTAAGTAGTTGGCTGGTAAATACTAAATGCCTGCGCCTTCGCATGATCCCGTGTTGACGTCGACGGAAATCCTTTGTTGAGCTAGTCACAGACCAATCCGTCGACGTCGAAAATAGTTATTTCGTTAAACCGTTGTAGCAGAAAAGCTTAGCGGTAAAGAGGGTTTTGATTTCCAGTGGTACAAGACTGGCATGTCCTTCAATGCTCGCAAACACTATGTTTTTATTGGTGACCTCTCGCAGTCAAGGTAGGAACAGGAACGTGTACAGTTTGGCCGTAATGGGTCACCTGTCGCTGCAGTCTTATGCGTACACGCATTAGACTGTAGCGCCAGAGAAAGCCCATCCGCGCTCCCTTGTAGGGAGGCAATGTGTCTGTATTGCAGTAATTTCTATATACAGAGAGAAGGTGAGAGGGACAAAATCGAGTCTTGACTGCGTGAGAGATGACGAGCTACTACCAGAGGCAAATAACTGACTCTTGTGAGGCAGTTGTAGGAGGGAAGAAACCCCTAGGAGGGAAGAAGCCCTCCTCCGAAAAGTCGGTATAGATATCACGTGGGCAACGTGAGGCAACCCCAATAAAACTTCTCCCTTTATTGGTGACCTCTCGCAGTCAAGGTAGGAACAGGAACGTATACAGTTTGGCCGTAATGGGTCACCTGTCGCTGCAGTCTTATGCGTACACGCATTAGACTGTAGCGTCAGAGAAAGCTCAAATGACCCGGGCCAAACTAGGATGGTGGAGGGGACGGTGGAGGAAGTAGTAGAGACAACGGGGCTGGCGAGCCTGTCTGAAATTGGTGATTGAGCTTGTACAAAACTGAGGAATTCGTAGTAAAATATACTCTGAATGCCTCCGAGGTCCATCTCCCGAGCACCTGGATCTGATCGTTAAGGATTCCACTATCGTGAGCATGTTGAGCCGCACCCTTCCGAAAGCTATGGCCCGAGTAACCGTCCGTCTGTATCCCAAGTGCTCTCAGCTTAGTGGATAAGGTAGAGAGAAAATAGTTGCGACTAAATAGTTTTCGGTAGAAGGAGAATAATGGGGTATCAGGCTCTTTAGGATCGAGAAATAATAGCTTTTGAAGTGCGTCTACTGGGCACGTTTCATCTCCTGTTTTTGCGAGAACAATCTGTATTCCTTCGTGGCGGCGGTCTGTCTTACTCCGTTTAAGTGTAAGTTGCACATGATCTAACGAGGATGAGAATCTGACGTCAGAGCGTGTAAGATTTGTAGCTAAAAAAATAGAGCGTGTGTTAAGATCTTCTGCCTTATAGGTGAATTCTCCGAGGCGGAGGAAACCAGCAAATGCTACCCGGCAGGCAGTTGCAAAATTCAAGTCATCTAGAAGGTTCGGGGTCATCTCGAGGGGCTGTAATGGGAGTGAAGCTAGGCCTGCGGATAGTTTCGCGATAATAACACGCGAAATCGGTTTCCTGACTCGAACTTTTGTGATAGGATTAAGTCTTCTAGCACCATCTATAAGGCGTCGAAAGTGCTTATTGTCAAAGAGTTTATCGTCAAGAAAGTTATCGGTGTGGTAGGATCGCAGAGCGGCTAGATCGGCCAGTGCAGTGTCGGGTTTAACGGCCTTTTGGTTCGAGTTGCCCAGGAGTCGTAACGATAGCCACGAGATTAACGATGTCTGGAGGCTGGCCATGCTGAGAGATTTTGTAACGCGCAGTGCTTTTCGTGGTTACACTGAACAGAGAGATATACGGCACGCGTATTGGCACTAAGTCCGTTCCAGAGCAGTTTCAGGTGTCCTGTATTGAGCTGAGGAGCTCGTGAAGAGAACCACGCGGGCGGTTCAATACCGAGAGATCCTGCCAGTGGGGGCAAATATTAGTGTTGGAACGATGTTATCAACCAGACCAGAGAAGTGGAGTATCTTGACCTAATCCACATACCGCACAGCACCTTGCTTGGCCTAGACTTGGCCTACCATTCTAAATGGCATACCAAGGGATCAGGAATGCATAGGTGTAAACAAGTGGGACTATAAATAGCTAGGCAGATTGTAGTTTAGAATGACACTTCACTTTTACCCACCAAGCATATACCTATATTCAGTTGAATCGATAGGATATCTGCTTAGGGCAATGACCAAGTCAACCGACAATAACATCCTATATTATACCCTTGCAGGTAACATACCCTTGGCGAGGTTGTTCCGCTCTTTTTGTGCCGGAAAAGGGGGAGGGAATTGGAACAAAATGTCACATTGCGGGATTGAATGGACGCGGCATATATCCTTAAACGACGGCAAAGCTATACCCCCGATAGATACATCCACTAGGATATCATCATAGCGTGTCGTTCTATTCCACATCATATATCTATCATATTATACACCTTGACACCTTTTCTCACAATAAAATGGCCATGTCAACGGAGATTACAGACCTTACAGGGGCTATCAACAACGAAAGTCAGGAAATAGTCCGATTCCTCAACAAAAACGAGAGCAATCGATGCTCTGATGCCAAAAGCCCTCACTTTCCCCCTCTGTCGCCCGAAACAGCGCACCTTCATGATGCTCGAATGGCGCTATGTAGCGCCGCAACTAGGCTCATCCAGCTTACCCTGGAGCCTCACGAGCATGTTAGCACTCTCTGTGCAGGGGTAAATCTCTTTGGCCCTTCTCCTCCGTACTGCTGTGAGCTTCATGCTAAAAAAAGAAAACAATGCACCAGTTTCACACCTCATCTGCCTTGCGTATTGTCTATAAGTTCCAGATTGCGAAGGCTGTTCCGCTACTGGGCAGTACTAGCTACGAGACGATTGCCGAAGCAGTCAACCTAAGGGTGCAGGCAGTCGAGCGTGTCATAGGTCTCTTGACGTTGAATGGCATATTCCGCCAGCCTGCGTCTGGGCGTGTAGCCCACGGTCGTCTCTCGTATCTCATGGCTACAGACGCTCAATTCGACGCCTATATTGGATTATGCTTCGACGACTCCTTGATGTCAAGTGTACACATTGCTGACGCGTTAGTTAAATGGGAACAAAGTCAGGAAAACACCGAGGTTGGATGGAACATTGCTAATAATACAACAAATACTTTCTGGCAGCACCTCGAGAATAATACTGCAGACCAGGAGCGTTTCAGCAAGGCCTTTACGTACGAGGCTTCGACTCAGCATTTAGAAATCCAGACAGTCCTAGAGGGCTTCGACTGGGAGTCCCTTGGGGACGGCACAGTGGTTGACGTATGTTGGAGCGCCTCTCCCTCCCTCCCCTGCTCCACCTTCTTTGTGAATGTTCACAGTAATCTGGTCATATAACACAGGTGGGCGGATTTCAGGGGCTTATCAGCAGACAAATTGCACGACATTTCCCTCGACTCCAGGTAATTGTACAGGACTATGAGGTACATTGCCAGCAAGGACAAGAATCGCTGCCAGCCGAACTCAAGGATCGGATGAAGTTCCAAGTCCATGATATGTTCCAACCCCAGAGTCCGATTTCCGATAGAACAGCAGTATATTTCCTACGCTTTATCCTTCACGACTGGAGTGATAAATATGCTTGCAAGATCCTACAGGCCATTCTGCCTGCTATGAAACCGGGAGATCGCATTGTGGTCTGTGACCAGCTCATTCCTGCGTCGGAAGCAGCCGACTCGTATATCGAACAGTTCAAACGGTGAGTGAACAAACAATCAGGAATCAATTTGTTCATCGAGAGCAATTAAACTGACCATTTTATCAATTAGCGTGAACGACTTTGACATGTGGGCGACGTTTAATGGACAAGAGAGGAAGCTTGCCCATTTCAAAAATCTAGCCAAGATGGCCGACCCGAGACTGAAAGTGATGCGCACCAGCACCCTGCATCCTCTGGCTCCATCTCTACTTGAATTTGCATTTGCGGAAGACTAAGAGTATCTGGAAGTAATCATGCCCGTGATCCGTGTCTTCGTGTGATGCTCCTTGATACGAATCCATGGGATTACGTGATCTAGCGGCTTGGCCCGCATAGGTACTCGAACCCCTGAGGAACTTACCCCTTTATCCATAGAGAAGAAGAGATCAATCGCAATGAAAAAGGCATTCGCTCCTTAGTAGGCTACGTGCGTATAGCTGATACAGTGTCATTCTGCCCTCCTTCCCCTGTGCATTTCACAACACTCCTTCGGAGGGGTTTTACATGGTCAACTTTGAACTTACAACTGTACATTCAGCTAGACCTGGCTAGGAACCGCGAGTGAACCTCACGAACCTCAAGGAGGTTCACCCACCCGGAGGTTAAGGTTCCATGACCTAGAACCTCCGGGCGGTTCCATCTTGGACCGAACCTCATGGAGGTTACCCGCGGGTGAACCTGAGGTTCAACAAACATGACAAACAGGTAAAAAACGTGACTTGAGATCAATTGTATAAGTTATATAGAAACAGGCTGTATTCTCTCGTAATTATAAACCAAAACTTCATTACTGTATGGTTTTACAGGAGGATTTAGTGTATATCATGGGTTTAGCTTCGAATTAGGGTTTCAACTTTCAATTATCAATGATTTACATTATATCTATAGTACAGTGTCTGGTTATAGTTCTGAAAAGTCAAAAGTCAAATAATTAAGCTATATATCTATCTAGTAGTCTCGACTTTTTCCGTATTTTACCTAATATACGATGCTGCGTATCAGGGAAGTTAGATAAGGGTAATACCTTATTCTCATCTAGATCCGCAAATTTGTGACGGTCTACAAAGGAGCTTAGTAAAAGACAAGTTTGTTTATGACTCGTAGTCAAAGAATTTTCCCATAGGGAGGAAAAGGCTATCTAGGAGAGAGAATCCAGGGACTCTATATACTGCCTGGAGCTTGCCTCAGGCAGGAATGCCTGCAGGATCCCTAGGAATGTTCCTGGATGCCTGCCGCAGAGGATCCCTTGATCCTCCGGAACGTTCTCCCGTACAGGAAAGCCCCCTGGCTTCAGGAGGTAACAAAATTTATCAATATTAGAGTCTTTTTTATCGTTAGAAGTAACCGTAGGCCGTTTTCTAGCGGCAACTGCTGAAAGTAACAGTACGTCCAGAATTGCTTGCGTAATTGATATAGCAGTCGGTATATCAAGATATATTTTGACGTTTTTCTTATTATTACTGATAGCCTCGAAAATATATGTCTAGACATCAAATGTTTCGGCTGAAACGGCTATCTTATAATTTAAAAGATACTCTTGGAGAATCAGCCGCTGTTCCTCCTTGATATCGAATCTTGTTGTACATATATATAACATGATATCGCGAACGGTCTCTGGATTCAATAACTTCCGGCAGTAATAATATATATCCCAGGTAGAGTTAAAAAGACGTTTAACTCCGGTATCAGTCGCTAGAATTAATATAATATTACGGGCAATGTTTGCAAGAATAGGGAATTCCCTCTGATAATCTTTCTAGAAGATCCGAATAGATCCTTTAATAGTGTGACCTCCTGAAGTTAGGGAACTTCCCGGTGTGGAGGAACGTTCCAGAGGAATATTCCGGTTAGTTAGTATAGGATCTAGGGACCCTCCGGTAGGCATCCAGGGACCTTCCTGGATGCTCTGCAGGCCTTCCTGCCTGAGGTAGAGCCTCGGGCAGTATATAGAGCCCCTACATCCTCCCTTCCAGATAGCCTTTCTTCCCTATAGGAAAATTCCTTGACTCAGAGTCAAAAACAAACTTGTCTTATATTGAGCTCTTTTGTAGACCGTCACATAATTTTCCCATCTTCTTTTTTCTTTTACTTCAAGCAGATACACTAAAGGCATATCACTGAGCAATCAGTAGGTATAAAGCCTTGTAATCCGTTTGAAACCCTTACCCGTGAGGCAACTACACGACAACCCGGTTGTACCAAGACCAGAATGAATCCGACAATTCCCCTTCACGCATTTGCGCGTCAGGGCGAGCCCGTAAATGATCCCTAGGACCTTCAGGACAACTCGTCCTCCCATGTTCAGTCAATGGAGGAACAGGATGAAGGTTTCCTTGAAGAACAAGAACTGTTCCATGATTCGGAACAGGTAATAGATGACATTGATATCGATCGAGCCCCTATAACAAAAGAAAGATTCATGAAA
The DNA here is from genome assembly GCF_023601865.1 of Aspergillus affinis. Taxonomy (NCBI): domain Eukaryota; kingdom Fungi; phylum Ascomycota; class Eurotiomycetes; order Eurotiales; family Aspergillaceae; genus Aspergillus; species Aspergillus affinis. Next base: position 48,604 of record NW_026515925.1, on the reverse strand, counting down.
GAGATTATGAAAGACCCAAACGTGGTCTATGAAGTTATGACTGCCTTTCACGAGCTTAAAATCAAAGAAACGAACCGTGCCCAGAACACCATCCGGACGCTCAAGAAAGAGAATGAAACCCTATCTGCTGAACGAGACACTTTTGCTATAAAATGGGCCCTCTCTAGGGACCGAACTGGCACCTTTAGTAGTTACCGATCTACCAAAATCCCTGATCCGCCGATGCTGAGTAACGGCAAAGACCCGACCTTTGAGAATTGGCAATTAACAATCTATCAGAAAATGACTGCTAACGCTGACCACTATCCTACTACTGAGCTTTGTATCGCCTACGTAACTAGCCGCTGCGAAAAGGATGCGCGTCGGCATATATCTCCTCGTCTCTTGACCCAGAACTACCGTAATTTCGGTAAGATCCTGAGCCACCTGAAAAGCATCTTCGTGGATCCAAATAAGGCCCGTAATGCCCGCCGAAAGTTTAACTCCATAAAGATGGCTGCTTTTAAGGACTACTATACCTTTGCCTCAGAGTTCCAATATCTCGCGGTTGAAGGACAGATCGATCGTAACACTTGAAAGGAAAGCTTCTTCTTTGCCTTTCCTGATAAAATACAGCGGATAGTAACTTACGTTTTTAATGATAATAACCGAACCTTTGAGGACTTCACTTACGAATGTGCCAAGGTGGCTGACCTCTAGGCTGACCTAAAGAAGTGCAGAAATAACAAGAACGCAGCCCGAGACAGTTCTAAGTCTTCGACCCCGAATAAGGAAGCCAGCCCGCGTCCTGCTCACTATATTAAAGGCGAAGAGAAAGACCAGTTAATAAAAGAAGGAAAGTGCTTTATCTGCAGGCAGTTCGGTTATCTCGCTACTGACTGTTCCTAAAAAGGTTCTTACTTCTCTCAGGTACCCAAACGAGAGCTGAAGGCTTTAGAAAAGGCCCCCGAGCAGCCCTCTGCTGAGTCAAAAAACGAGAAAGCCTAGGTCAAGACTCCTACCTAGGTTTGATGTATCAATCTCTGTGTGAAATGAATATCTCAGCGGAAGACCTACTCGGGCACAAAGACGATAGTTTTCTAGTTCCAATTCAATTAGCTATTAATGGATATTCAGTTGCTACGCACGCATTGATCGATACTGGAGCCAACGGACTCAGTTTTCTAAATTACGATCTCGCTATTTTACTCGCTAAACGATTCGACTTACATACTATCCCCCTGCCAAACAGCGTGCCAATTAAGGGCTACAATGGCCGCAAAGGAGGTGATATCACTCATGCAATTATATTGACTCTAATTATCGATTAAAGAATGCAGAAGTTGCCTTTCTTAATCGTGGACCTCGGCCAGAATGACGTAATTCTTGGCAAGAAATGGCTGCAGGTTTACCGAGTTCTACCTGACTGCAGCCGCAACCGATTGCTGTAGCCCGAGGCGACTACATTGCAGGAACAGGTTCAGGCCCAGCAGGGCATCGTGCTACCCAAGGCGATCCTGCAGAGGCCGAAGGTCAACCCTGAGCACCAAAAGGATATGGTACGCAGGGATCGAGAAATGGATCAGGAGATCAACCGACGGGATCAAGAGATGCATATTCGCAAGAACAGGTTCAATACCTACCAAGAGAATACTGAACGAGCTCTATCCCGCATGAAACGGGCGTTTGAGAAGGCCCAGAAAGACCCTAAACCGGCTCCAGAGCAAACTTCTAACAGTCCTAAGGCTGCTAAAAAAGACCTTTTAGAGATTGATATCTTTGAGATCAGCGACTCTGCCTACCAGCTTTATCTCGGTAAATCAGACTGTTTTATTACTTCGCTGTCGCAGATTAACAAGATAATTGATGAAAAGACCTACCCTGAGCGCGTACTGGAAATTGAAAAGTTGAAAGAACAGATTCCTAAGGCCTATTACGGTTTTGTAGATATATTTTTGAAGTCAGAATCAGACACGCTGCCTCCGAGAAGGGAAAACGATCATCAGATTGAGCTTACTGATAAGAATACGCTAGAATATAGTCCCTTATATCGGTACTCTGCAAAAGAGCTAAAAGCGATCAAAGCCTATCTAATAGAGAACTTACAGAAAGGCTTTATCGTTCTTAGTGCTGCCCCGTTCGGCTCCCCCGTACTAATGACTGCGAAGCCAGGAGGAGGTTTACGGTTCTGCGTAAACTACCGGAAATTAAACTCGATTACGAAAAAAAATCGCTATCCTCTACCCCTGATGGATGAGCTGCTGGATCGGCTAGGCCGTGCAAAGATTTTTACTAAATTTGATATCAGGCAGGGCTTCTACCGCATCCGAATGCATCCCGATTCAGTGGATTTGACTACATTCCGCACCAAGTATGGGTCCTATAAATACCAAGTCTTGCCTTTTGGCCTGACCAATGGACCCGCAGCCTTTCAACAGTTGATGAATGACATCTTTATTGATCTGATTGACAAGTATATGGCAGTGTACGTAGACGATATCCTAATATTCAGTGAGGACGAGCTCGAACATGAGGCCCACGTCCAAGAGGTCCTGAAACGATTCCGCGCTGCAGGCCTCCAGGCTGCTATTCACAAGTGCGAATTCAGTGTAAAAAGAACTAAGTTCTTAGGCTTCATCCTGACCCCGGATGGTATTGAGGTTGACCCTGAGAAGGTCGCAGTGATCACTAACTGGCAGGTCCCTACCACAGTTAGAGGAGTCCAGTCGTTTCTCGGATTCTGTAACTTCTATCGACGTTTTATAGAGGCCTACAGCAGGATTGCTAGACCACTGTATATCTTAACGAAGAAACTGGCTTCCTTTGAATGGACCTCCGGCTGCCAGAAAGCTTTTGAGCAGCTAAAGAGGCATTTGACTTCGGTACCTCTCCTGCGGCATCACGACCCAACCCTCCCGTCCAGGATTGAAACAGACGCCTCAGACGGGGTAGTCGCTGGCATATTCTCCTAGTTATTCGAGGGTAGGTGGTACCCAGTTGCCTACTTCTCTAGGAACATGCTCGGCGCTGAGCGCAACTACGATATCCATGATAAGGAGCTCTTAGCTATAGTTCGAGCCCTAGAACTCTGGAGAACGGAGCTTGAAGGACTTCAGACCACTGAACAGATAGAGATCTGAACTGATTATAGGGCCCTTGAATATTTTATAATTACTAAAAAGCTGAATGGGCGCCAGGCCCGGTAGTCAGAGTTCCTTTCCAGATTCCATTTTTTGATCAAGTTTAGGCCCGGACTGAAGAATACGGCTGCTGACGCCTTATCTCGACCTGAAGAGAGCTCTACAGACCTAGATACAAAGAATCAGGCTCTCCTAAGGCCAGAATGATTGGATAAAGGGGTTCTGCCTCCGCAGGCTACCGAATAGGAGCTATCTGCTATATCAACACTTCTCGCTCCTATAGAGTTGGATAACGTTCAGTTAATGGACCGTCTACTGCAGGCTAATCGAGCTGTAGCTAACCTTGATAAAGAAAGGGCTACTGCTGCTGATGCTAGAGGCGAGTCAGAGTGATCCTTACAGGAAAGGCTGCTCCTGTTTCAAAATAAGCTCGTGGTTCCTGAAGATGGTGACCTTCGCACCCGATTACTTGACATGATTTACCGACAGCCCTCTACGGCGCATCCAGGACGAACCAAGACAGAAACTCTAGTGAAGAACCGATACTGGTGGCCAGCGTAGCGTTACGACGTGAAACGCTACGTCGCTAATTGCTTGATATGCAATTGAACTATTACTAAGAGAGATCTGCCTCTAGGGCTACTTCAACCTCTCGATATCCCAAATCGCCCCTGGGAGCACATTTCTATGGACTTTCGCTCCTGCCCGAAGGACAGGCACGGCTTTGACGAAACCTGCGTAATCGTGGATCACCTAACGAAACGGGTAATTTCGATTCCTTGCCATAAAAATGTATCCGCAGTGGATATGGCTCAGCTCTTCCTTGAAAATATATATCGATGGGTAGAGCTGTCAGAATCAATCCTTTCGGATCGTGGAAGCCAGTTTGTCTCTGCCTTCTGGGAAGAGCTCTGCCTGCGGCTTAAAATCAAGCGCAGACTGACCTCGGGACAGAAGCCTTCTACGAATGGTCATACAGAGATCGTCAATCAGTATTTCGCCCAGAAACTCCGCCCCTTTGTAAACTATTATCAGGACAACTGGTCAGAGTTACTGCCGGCTATGGACTTTGCCTACGCTATCCTTGAACACGAGTCAACCGGGCTGTCCCCCTTCCAAGTGAAACGTGATTACGAGCTTCGGGTCTCCTTTGACTGGATCTCGCTCTCAAAACCTCGGAATAAGCCCCAGGACCAAGCTGAAGCTCGCCGGACTGCTCGCAGTTTAGAACAGATCTGGGACTACACTAAAGGGCAGATTCAACTGGCTCAGGCGAAGATGAAGAAGCAAGCTGACAAGCATCGAAGGCCAGTAGATTTCAGGGCCGAAGACTGGGTCTACGTAACTACTAAGGACTGGGAGTTAGGCCGTCCGAGCCGCAAGTTCGGCGACCAATGGGCTGGCCCGTATGAAATTATCGAGCAAATTGGATATGCCTTTAAGTTTCGCCTGCCTTCTACGCTCCAAGTTCATCCTGTTTTCGCGCCAGAAAAGCTCCGAAAAGTGACCGATTTGACGCCAATGCCGGGTCAAATTCGTGATCCAAAGCCCCCAATTGAAGTGCAGGGCGAGCCTGAATGGCTCGTAGATAAGATTCTTGCTTTTCGCATGTATAATAAAAAGCTCCGATATCGCGTGCAGTGGGAGGGACATCCTCCTGACCCTGCATGATATCCTGCTTCTAATTTCCGCAACGCTCCACTGAAGCTGCAGGAATTCTACAATCGATATCCTGAGAAGCCTGGTCCGCCCCGGCGTCTGGCTAACTGGCTCGCTGCTGCGGCCAATGATGAATTCCTTGACGAACATAATGACGACAATTTACCTATTTAGGCTTGCTTTTGAGCGGGCTGGGGACCAGCCCTTTCAAAAGGGGGGGGTATTGTGACCTCCTGAAGTTAGGGAACATTCCGGTTAGTTAGTATAGGATCTAGGGACCCTCCGGTAGGCATCCAGGAACCTTCCTGGATGCTCTGCAGGCCTTCCTGCCTGAGGCAGAGCCTCGGGCAGTATATAGAGCCCCTACATCCTCCCTTCCAGATAGCCTTTCTTCCCCATGGGAAAATTCCTTGACTCAGAGTCAGAAACAAACTTGTCTTATATTGAGCTCTTTTGTAGACCGTCACAGAATCTAGGTTCCAATTACTTGTTAAAAAGAACTCTATCTTGTTTGACGGCATTAGAATCGTTCTAATTGCGTAAAGATTATTTTCGATATTATCTGTTTTATTATAATATTTTTTCAGTTTCTCTTTCGCGGCCTCGAAAAAGAAAAACATTAATTGTTTTCAAGAAATCTTCTTTTAACGAAGCTGACGCATCGATATTTCAAAATAATCGAAAAGCTTATTGTAAATCTTAAAAACAAGGTAGATACTCGAGTCTTTAGTACAATAAACTAGCGTAATAAACGTAAAAAAGAGCTAAAGAATATAAAGCAGATAGTCAATCTGTTATTACCTCTCTGTATTCAGTATAAAATGGTATTGATTATAGTCGGAACAGAACTTGTTAAATGCAATATAAAGCTTTTTCGCCCGTTAAAGCATTAGAAATGTCAAATTCTACCGTATACGAACATCCTGGATTAGAAGAAGCTTTAGTATATTACTAGACTGGGTTTTTAGAAAGGCTTCTTTGCGTTAAGGGTTTCCGTTGATATAAACCGCAAGACCTCGAACCTATCAGGAACCAGAATAGTTAGTGTTATTGAAATATAATTCATGATTTATAAATAGAAGTATACCTTGTTCAGAATATCAGCAATCTTATATTTCTGCTGGTGTGTACAAAATAAATGTATATAATCATTAGACTATTCTATTTTAGCGTTATTATTCTTTGGCGAAACCTTAATTTTACTAAATAAATTAACTAGACTCAATTAAATAATATACGCAAGACAGGGCACTTAAACGATCGTAGAATCTGTTTCTATCTGTAGCTTCTTGATTGAATCATTTATTGCTGCAATAAGTATCTTATTGTTAAATGTATTATTAGTTATTACTGCTAGTACTCAATCAGCGATTTAGTACTTCTGTAGGATCTAGAGAACTATGTCCCCGAGGTTCACACCAGTATGAGATCCAGAAATTGGCTCAAACCCAAGTAAGATCTTACGATACTTCCATTCCTGGTCTAGGAAGTATCCTGTAATAGTTATAAATGCGTATTTAAATGGTAAAGTCCAACAGTCAAACGCAATTAACATTTTTGCACTAGATAAGAGCTGTTGTAGTGTCTCTTGTTAATATTCTATAATAAAATTTCGAAGGCGGTCACAAATTATCTTTTTTAATAAAACGTTTGATAGTGTAAGTACAAGCCGTACATAAAAAAGGAAATTATAGAATTCTTAGTACTTAACGAAAAGAAAAGGTAAATGTAATACAATAATTAGGTTTAAAATCTTCTGTTCCCATATTTATTAGATAAAGGTAGGCGCTGGTCTTCTCTCAGCCTAAAAGATAGTTAATTCATTATTAGTATTAACGTTAAATATAGACTATTTCGAATATACCGCGTCACTAAGTAGTTACTGGATATTACCCTTTTTCGTAATTTGCTATCGATATTTTGGCCTATCAAGATGCTTCTGCATCGATAAGTTTCCAGTATAATTTATAGCTGGATGCGTAAAAACTGTACGGTACCGATTGCATATAATATCAGGCTTTCTATCTTTAACATATGTAACTTGTTGAAACCCAGTCTAGCAGTTTGCACGACGGTTAACTTTCTAGTTTAACCGCTTCTTTTTATTAAAATCGGTTTGAAGCTACCATTTAATGAATTCCGCGGATATGTCGATTGTAAAGACGATATACTCGTTAATGCTATCCGGCTTGATTCGCGTAAAGGTGTCTGGGGCCCGAGATCTTGCGCGAGATCGGACTTGATTGTCTAGAAGGTCTGAAAGGTCTAGAACTGAATCAAACTGGCTTTCAGAAGGTAATTGACTCTGGTTTTCGCGTTAGGATAGCGTATCGTCTGGGATAAGGTATTGCAGTGCATCTAGTAGTAACCTTTCGAAGCTAGATAATGCGTAGCCGTAAACGTCGGTAATCTAAGATATAATAAATTCAGTAAACTAGTATAACTTGGGGCGGAAGATAATAAGAGACTTACTGATTATTTTATAGAAGTTACGGAATATTTTTAGGGCATCTATTTGTCCCTGTTCTATATACTCAAATTGATCTATCAACTTTTGTATCTATCTATCTATATCTGATTCGCTAGTATAGTGGATCACTATAGAAACAAATCTCAATAAACCTCAACGAACCTCAACAAACCTCAACAAACCTTAACGAACTTTAACGAGAACCTCATTTACCCGCATAAAACCTCTAAGAGAACCTCAATATAGGAAAAACAGAACGTCCAAGTCCAACAATTAAGATCTTTAAACCGGATTTACGGTATACCTAGATTATCTAACCTAAATTCTTGAAGATAAAGTGATAGAAGAAGACATAACGGTTTAAATAATATAAAATTGAGGGAATTTGAACTGCGTCTTTATAGTTTTCTTAAAAAACAGTAATTTTACTGATGAAGATACACATACTTTACAGTGTCTGCAATATATATATCTATAACTTTACATGCTATTTTATCGATGACCTCTATTGACTACTTACCACGTCAATATCATCAAATATTACCTGTAATTTGTAGCTGACCACGCCTACTGTTTACTTTTGCATGACTATTTCTTTATAATTCATTATGTTGATAGAGTATTCAGTGAAAAGTCTACAAATTGACAAAACAGCTGTAAAAAAGAAAAATAAATTATCAATTTTATCCGGTCAAAAGAGGAAAGGCGTCAAGAAATTATGCATATGTAGGTTTATACGGGTCAATGGAGGTTGAACCTCAACGAACCTCTGGAGGTTAATGGGCGGTTGGAGGTTAGGAAGGTTGGAACCTCACCTCAGGAGGTGAGGTTCGAGGTTCCGGAGTAGGGACCCATGCGGAGGTTCAAAGCCAGGTCTACATTCAGCCATCAAGCAGAGAATCAGGAGCTATTACAGATGCTATTTTCAATTTCGTTTCCTCTGAATTTATTTCCACGAGACTCACCCATTTACTATCTAATTATTTGTTACTATTACTCATTATTCTTACCTCGCCTTATTTTAAATCTTAATTCTACTTACTCGTAGTGGTAGGGATCCTCTGCTGCTGGCTCAGAACCAGATCAGCCGGCTACAGAGCATCCAAACTCAGCTTGAGAGCCTGCGAGATCAGCTCACAACTCTGAGAGACGGCGTGAGTCGCACAGGACCATAACAGACCGGTCAGTGACTAACATAGGGCCTGCTATAGTTATTCAATGTCAGCGCAGTCATCGAATCCAGAGCGGCTACCGAGCTCGGAGAGAATGACAAGCTTCTCACGTACGTGAGCATAGTCTATCTGCCTCTTAACTTCTGCGCAGCTCTCTGGAGCATAGACCTTAGCTACCACCCAGTTGTCTTCACACTCGTCATAGTGCTGCTCTCAACTGCGACGTACCTGATTGTGATAAATCTTAACAAACTCGTCCGCTCGGGCCGGGCTGTGTACACACAAAGTAGAAACCAATGCCACCCCTCCGGACTCTTCTCTATATTTTATCGAGTAGAGAAGTAGAGACAATAGCCACATAATGGCTCTGAATGTAAGCGTCGCTCACAAGATCAACATGATCATCGCTAACGGGTCTAGGCTCGTGCTTTTCAGGATGTCGACATCAAGAGGTTGAAAGTGAAGGAGATTGATGGTCAGAGTGCTTAAAGACCCGGGCGCTTTTTGGTCTCCCTCGCTTCATTGTAGCGTGATTTGCAAAAACAAAACCAATTGGCCGGATAAACTTTAACAGACTGCAGCACTGACGGTACAGGACTGTAGTTTATGTTATCTCCTGAGCCAAGGACTTCCCGATACGGACTTCCGATACGAACTTCCCAGTACGGAAAACCCATCCTGAATGCATTCCTGCCTGAGGCAGAGCCTCAGTTAGTACATAGAGGCCTTGGATTCTCGCTCCTAGATAGCCTTTCTTCTCCATGGGAAAATTCCTTGACTACGAGTCATAAACAAACTAGTCTTTTACTAGGCTCCTTTGTAGACCGTCACAAGCTGTTCCTTGCGGCGAGCTCGATATCGTTTGGCTCGACGAGCATTAAATGTACGGCGGTAAAGAATACTGGTATCATCTCGCTTATCATTAGCGAAACGGAATTGTAGTAAATTGTTTATGGTTACGTTGTAGTCTGTTATCTGTTAGAGAATCTGTTATGGTATTGCCCCTAAAAGTGCCTATTCTATTCTAACGCTAATCCCGAACAGGAAATCATTACGTTACACTAACTCGAGATAGGAAATCGTCACGCTCTTGGCGAATACTACAAATCACGACGAGTTCGACAGCAAAGTTCATTATCAACTTATACTGAAATGATATATTATAGATAGAGAAACCTTAAGAAAGAGTTTATGAAGACGTCCGATTGATGGTACTCTGTAAAATTGCCTTTATTGTCCCAATTTCTAAGTTGGGACATAGTCATGGAGCCTGGCAGGAGCGGCGTTGTATTTAGTATACCAATTCCACAAGATGCAATCTGCAAAGAACCAAATATAACGGCAAGAGTAAGGAACGTAAGTATACGAGTATATTGTACTTTGTCTACAGGTAGAGATGTGGTGGCCTGTAAGCAAAACATTAAGGCTACTAAACAGAAGTCTTAGGACTAACAATGCCCTCGAGGAAGAGGAATGTACTATACAACTCTACCTTACTCATCATCCTCATCGTCCTCACCATCCTCATCGTCCTTACCACCCTTATCGTCCTTACCACCCTTATCGTCCACCCCGGGGCAGTGCTCACTGGTGATCTCAGTAATGTTGGAATATGGCGAAGGATCGGTCCAGATCAGATCAAAACTACAAACACAATCAGCATCGGTATGCGTAAAGAGAATCGAAGAATGGAACTTACCTTTCACTGGGGTACTCCGGCGCATCGTCGTCGCCAAGCTCCGCCACAATATCTGTTAATCTCTTATGTTCCCAGCATATTAGGATGTTGCCCTTTCCGTCATACTCATTGACGGCATCTTTGACACATCCAGCGTCATCTCGATCACAGGAAGTATCTACAGTGAGACCTAGATCTTCGGCAAGAGGATGGACTGTATCGTAGGGACGGGCCCGCTTGCCATCTGTTACTCGTAGTCCGCATTAGTGAATTGTTTCTGGTATTTCCGTGCCTAGACTACGCTAGACTAGCATAGAGGATGAGACAATGTATACTTTTCTTGGGCTTCTGCGCCATGATATATCCAATCTGGTATGGGGAATCCCCGCCAAAGACGTTCCTCAGGCATTGCGACCGCTTGAGGCCTTGAGCATTGAGACCAGTACCACCGTCACTGGGCTTCTCGCCATGACGGATCAAATACACAGTTGGAGAGGCCGCGGAGAGACCCACACTAGCCAGGAAGCCTAAGGAAAGTAGCCATTTGGAATACATGACTGGATCGAGTGGGGGATGACTTTCCGATAGGGATGACAGGAACAATAGTGATACAACGACAAAAATAAAGAACGCTGAATTATAAGTCAACTGTCTTGTTTATATGCTCTGGAGGGAAAGGCAGCCCCCACGTGTATACGGCGTGGTGTAACATTGGTCTGCGCCTACGCTCGCTGTGTCCCGGTTCCTGTAGCTCTACTTGGCCATGATCGGCGAGGAACTGCTTGAATTGGGTCCGTATAGGAGAAAAAAGTCACATCCATCACTTCTAGTCAGACACCATAGCAGAATGGCCAATCCTTGCTGGTCAGCTTGCAGATCACCTTGTAACGTTCATCGGAAGAGACTGTTTACCCGTGCCCCTTTTCTTCTGTTGGATTGGCTGCTCCGATATTGCCTTAGTCAACATCTGTAACTATTGGTTAGTTGTTTAAGTTAGCCTGGTTCGCGGGTGCATCTATACCCCTGACATCTTCATTCCTCTCGGGCCGCGATTATCTTCCGCGATTATCTTCCGTGATCGGTGTTTCACTTTCTAGAATGTGAACAGACAATCACCGGGCTCCTAGGATAATTGATTGGAAATAGTATATTTTAATCATTATATTGTTTCCGAAACACCTACCCACAAATGACGAGCAATATGGCATTGAACCAAAATATTAGATCGCTATAGTTGTCCAGAGTACGTGGCGGACTCGCAGTATTCGAGGACAAAACGGCGTGTTTCTAAATTCATATCAATGTTTCGGAAACTTTACTAGCTAACTAGGGCCTTGGTATGTAGATTTCTCCACAATTTAATCAGTTCTAGTTATTGGCTGTTAAGGCGGTATTGAATTCCGTATTTTTGCGAGGGGTCAAACATGGAAGACGCCTGCTTAGATTCAGCCGAAAAAAGCTTGCCGGAGACGTTTTACAAGATCGTTAACTGATTTTCGAAAGAGCAACTTCGGAAAAATCGAAAAAACCGCATAAGCCAACAAAATTAGATGCGACGCCCCTCTCGGAAATCTTCTTCGCGAGGACTGTTCAGACGAGGAGAATAACCAGAAGGTGCCAGTTCCTGATAGCTTGAAAGAAACACAGTAGCCACCTTGAGCGTGTCGCCGAGGACCCAGGCGGGCGGTGGCGGGCGGCAGGAAAACGGTACTGGTACCCCGCTTGCCGTCTGATGTACGGAGGACTTCATTGCGAATGTATGGATTGATTATGAAAAACAACAACTTCGACGCGAATCAAATTTTTGAAATTACTCAACCACCACGACAGTTACAGCCTTTAGAGTCGACCAGTTTGTCAATAACTCCAGCCGCTATCGAATGATTCTATCTTTATAGGAGATTTCGAGATAGTTGGGGCGAAAACCCTGTAGCCGGCCCTTTCAGGGGTTCCCGAGGCGGCAAACTCACTAAACCAAAACTTTCTTACCTGCGTACTGAACCTTTATGCCGACGCGAAATCGTTCATTTCGCACAACGAGCAGGCCAGAAAACAGCTACCAAAGTCTGTTATCGACTTCTTCGACCAGGTAGTTACCTACTGCGGTTTCATGTAACGACGGATATTCTCGATAGGAATGCTCATTTAGGCCCTGAGCTGGCTTCGATCAAGTAAACCCTTTAGAACGTCTAACAACATACCTACGGTACCCAGTCAAGCATTCGGAACCAGAGCTACCAATCTTGGGCCTCTGTAGTCAGGAATGCGCCTCTTCCAGCCCATACGATTTTTACTCACGATTCTTCCAGTACCGCCCCGGCCACCCCGTCAGAGCTCAGCAAGGACCGCGAAGTAATCGTTAAACTGCGAGATACTGGTACCCAGAAGACCTACCGAAAGAAGTTATCAGCAGAGATAAAGGAAAAGGCAGAGAGTACAAAAAAAAGAGCTGCAGCAACGATTCTAACGCTCTCTCTGGTAAAAACCCGATTCGTTTCCGCTAGGCAACTGCGCTCGGGAGATCTTAGCCTGGCTTTACGTACTGCTGCGGAAGCCGAGACTGCCAGGATTTACGATAAATGGGCGAATCTTATGTTAAGGGAGACTACCCTGCGACGCCCTACATAGGGCGTGGTAGTCCATGGCATCCCGATCAAGTCAATCTAGGACCTGAGTGATCAGGGCGAACAGGACTGAGTAACCAGCGAGTTACTCAACAAAAATAGAGAGGTTTAGAACTAGAAACCCGATATCAAACGCGTGGCCTGGCTTATTTATCCCTCTAATTATAAGAACTAGAAATCTTCCGTTTATCGAATTCTCTGACCCGAGGCATGCAAACGAGGCAATCATAAAAGGGACTATTTAGGCTAGCGATAGCCGGATAACTGTTTTATACGATAGGAACGCGCGGATTCGGCGATACTTCAAATGTCAGCAATATAGACATATAGGAATCGTTTGTTTAAATAAAATAACCTGCGGCCTCTGTGCCGAAGGCCACGAGACCCGATCTTGCGTACAGAGGTCTGCTACCGGTAGCCAGGGACGCAAATGCGCTGGGTGCGGCGAGGCGCACGCCGCCTAGTCAAGAGTTTATACGAGGTACGTAACGGAACAGGAACGGGTGTAAACTGTAGCTTAATATTAGCAGTCCTTATACTGTATCCCGCTTTATCTACAGGATTATCCTTCCGTGGGTAGCGATACGGAGACCTCTGGCCCGCCTAACAGCGAAGAGCGGGCTGCGGGATCTGAGAGACAGAGAGAAAGATGGACCCGGTCAACCAGCCAGCTAGTAAAACGGAATCGTTTTACAGTAAGATTTCAAAAAGGATCTATACTGTTTTATAGCTCGCAGGAGCTTGTTCTTGTGCAACAAGAAGAGGCCCTAATAAACCTAAACCCGGAGATAAACGTAGACCCTATCTCGTCCGAGACAGAACCGTCGATTGCCCAGCAAATTAACATGATTAGCGAACCGGAGACGCCTGCACCAGTGACTCCTACCCCCAGGGGTCGTATCCTGAGCAAGAGGCGCCCCTTCAGCGTCACTTCCTTGCGGGCAACGAGGCAAAACGCTAGATACCAGGTAACGCAGGAAGCCGTTTCCTTTGCCATTTCGCCTACTACAGGGGACACCTCTCCAGCGAAGAGGACCCGAAGCAAGCAGCCAACCTACCGAAGACAATCAATATTAACTAGCGATATTACTAGCGATAACGCAGTAACAGCCCTCCTAAAATCGCCGGAAACATCTCTTATCCCTACACTTACCCCCTCAGGGCATTCGACTACGATCGTCTTGGCCGAGAATAACACGCTTGCCCGCTCAGTATCAAGGAAACGTACTAGAGATTGTTACCATGAATAGGCCCTTACACGTGCTTCAATACAATGTAAATCGATCAAAGGATAGGGTGATGGCCCAGTTCCTCCAGGACCCTGCGGTCCTGGGGGCTGATATTGTCTTCATACAAGAACCATGGGACAACCCCTTTCAGGATTTAACCTATTATCTAGCCAAAGCAATATACCAGCTTCTATACCCGACACGGACGGATATAGGGGACGAGCGGGCACGCGTGTACCTCTTTATTTCGCGACAAACCGACTCTAACACCTGGAAATATATATCCCATTCGAGAGATATTCAAGAGCTTGATTTGACTGATACTGATGGCAAGCGGCTTCGCATCTTCAATATATATAATTGACCAGTCGAGGGTGGCACAGGCACTTTAGGCCTGATCAATGATCTCACTACTAACAATACTAACGACTACGTTTTCCTACTGGGGGACTTCAACCTTTATTACCCGGCCTGGGGCGGCGAGAATGCCGCCCGAGATACCCTTTCTAACCAGTTACTTGATTTAAACGATAGAAGGTACCTAGATCTCTGGCTAGAGCCGGGCATCACTACCAGAGACGAAGCCGGAGCGAAGACTACGATTAACCTGGTCCTCGGCTCGCATGACCTGACCCCTAGGCTCGTTGCCTGCGAGGTCAACGAGCGAGTCCACGCAGACTCGGACCACTATCCTATACGAACTCTTCTGGATATCAGCACTAAAACCCCTGAGGCACAGCTCCGAAGGAACTGGAAAGCCTGTAGTGTCAAGGACCTGCAGAGTTTCGTGGACCTTAACCTACAGAGTAAGGCCTTTCCCTTACAAACGAAATAGCATATTGAGCTCGCTATAGAATACCTTATCGAGACAGTCAATCAAGGAATTGCTGCCTCCACCCCGTGGGCGAAGCCCAGCAAGTGGGCGAACCCTTCATTTAAAGCAGAATGCCGCGAAATGATCAAGATTACCCGGAAATTCCGGCGTGAGTACACGGAATCAGTTATTGCGAACGGCCCTGCCGACCCTACTACAGGCCTCCGGTAGGAACGATACACTAAAGTCAGAAACCGCAAAGGAAAGGTGTTAGCTAAGGTACTGCGCCAGGGCCACCGTTCCTGGGTCCGCAAGGCTACCGAATCAGGCCCTCGAGGCATGTAGAGGGCAGCTAAGTGGGCAAGAAGCAGGGAGGCTCGCAGAGGCCTCATACCTACGCTAATAACGGATGACGGGCTCGCAGAGACCGCAGAACAGAAAGTAGAGGCATTTCGTAAAGCCTTTTTTCTCGAGCCACCCCCGGCCGACCTCTCTGACATCTCTACGGCCCGGATATCCCCCCAGATTGATTTCCCGGACCTTACCGAGTACGAGGTACTCCGTTGCATCAGACGGGCGCCTCCCGATAAAGTATCAGGACCGGATGGCATCCCTAATAAGGTCTGGCACTGGCTGGATAAGGTCTCCTCCTTCCTCGCTCTATTAACGCAGATATTCAACGCGTACCTACGTCTTGGGCACAATCCGGAATACTTTCAGCAATCGACTACTGTAATGCTGCATAAAACAGCCTCTCGGGACTATCGCCTCGCCAAATCCTACCGACCTATAGCGCTCCTGAATACCCTCAGTAAGATCCTGGAGGCCGTAGCTACAGTACGGATCGCCTGGGCCCTGGAGGAGCGTAATCTCCTACTCAGGAGCCATTTAGGGGGCCGCAGGGGCATCTCAGTCGACCACCTGATCCAGTTGCTTCTTGACCAGATCTTTGAGAGCTGGGGCAAGGGCCGGAAAGTCAGTATGCTACTCCTAGACGTAGCTGGCGCCTTCGACAATGTCTCGCATATACGGCTCCTCCACAATCTACGTATGTTAGGGCTCGACTTCTTTACTGGCTAGCTCGGATCTTTCCTATCAAACCGATCTACAAGGTTGCAGTTTCCCGGATATCTCAGTAACCTTATTCCAACCCCTACCGGTATCCCCCAGGGGTCCCCTATATCGCCGATCTTATTCTTCCTTTTTAACACCCCCCTTATTCGCGCCCTATTAATTGACGGTATCGAGGCCCTTCGGATCCATCCACCCCTCCTGGAGGGAGACAAGACGGTCCCCTACGGGTGGATTGACGATGTTGCTACCCTGGCCATCTCGGATAGCTACGCGGTCAACCAGCGTCTTCTAAAGAGGGCCCTGGATAAGGCCGCGGTATGGTCAAGGCAACATTCGTCCAAATTTGCCCCCGATAAGTTCGAACTCATCCATTTCAAGAATCCGCTTCGCCCTGATCCTGCGGTAGAACGACCCGTACCGCAGGAATATATATATACCGAGCCGTGGCAGGGAGAGGACCCAGAGGTTGACAACTGGGATCCCCCAGTGGAGTACGCCAAATACCTAGGAATCTGGCTCGATAGGACCCTTTCGTTCGACACTCACAGGGCCAAGGCCCTTGCTAAGGCGAACAGGACCTTGGAAGCCCTCCGCAGCATCTCAGGCTCGACCTGGGGGACCTCCCTGCTGAACATGCGCCGCATCTACCTAGCAGTGGTAGTCCCTCAGCTGCTCTACAGGGCGGCTGCCTGGTATAGCCCTACGAGCCAGACAGTCAACTACAAGAAGCTCCAGAAGACGGTCAATGAATTTCAGAAAATTCAAACCCGCGCAGCTATTCTTATCAGTGGCGTATTCCGTAACACGGCCTCAGCTGCACTAGAGGTAGAGCTTTACCTTCCCCCTATACGAATACAGATGCAACAAGCCATTCAGGAAACGGCCATTCGGATCCAAACCGGGCCGGCCATGGCCTGCCCCCGGGGGCTGCGCTGGGAAAGGTTAAAGGAGGTATTCAAGGCCTCCGGATACTCTCCGATGGAGGCGCTGAAGTGGAAGAAAACAGGCCCGCTATATGGATACGGCAGCAGGCAAGAGGAGTAGAAGACCAGACGGGCTCATGTATTGGCCCCGTAGGAGTTGCCCCTGAGGTGCATCATTGAGGGGGCAGAGGAAGCAGTTCAGACCCACGATAGAGTCTGCCGCGAGGACCGACAGATCTGGTATACAGATGGAAGCAGCTATCAGGGGATGATCGGAGCCGCCGCGGTCTCTATTCGAGCAGGCAAGACCGCCAGGAAATACCTAGGAACGGAACTGGACTCTACGGTCTACGTTGGGGAATTGGAAGGGACCCGAATGGCCCTAGATCAGGCAAAGCCTATCCCGATCACGGTTTTCTCAGACAGTCAGGCGGCTATTCAAGCCGTGCGCAACCCTGGCCGGCCATCGGGCCAGTACGCATTGCGGGCTATTTATGAGAGGATCAGGACCCTGCGGAGCGAGGGCCTAGAGGATGCTGAATTACGCTGGATTCCCGCTC
Organism: Aspergillus affinis; assembly: GCF_023601865.1. NCBI lineage: Eukaryota > Fungi > Ascomycota > Eurotiomycetes > Eurotiales > Aspergillaceae > Aspergillus > Aspergillus affinis. Next base: position 31,282 of record NW_026515925.1, on the reverse strand, counting down.
ACATCGGGGTATGTCACACCCGCAGGCGATTCGCTACGTCGCCAAATTTATGCAACAAACAGGCCTCTTTCAACAATTCCTATTCGCTCGACTGGACGAGGAGGACGACGAGGAGGCTCCAGAACCTACCAACCTGCTAGAAGGGCTCGAACTAGGCGAGGAAGACGATGGTTACATGGAACTCTAGGGGGTGGCCTGGGTCAGGCCGCTACCAGTGACGCATACCACTCACGAATCACCTATATAGAACGAGGCGGAAGGAGAGACAGTGTCAGGAGACGTAATGGGCTGCAGGCGAGTGGCAGCCGGTTTAGTTGCGTTGCTTTATGATTTATCTACTTCGTTTGTGGGTTTATATGGCGTAAGGGCTCGAGATTCTGCTTCATTCGGCGAAGCGCCTGCATAGCCTGTCGTTTCAATAGATAGGCTCCATCAGGTTAATAGAATTTTGATTGATTGATTGATTGATATTAGGTATGCAAAACGGCAGAAGACCATCAACGAATTCGAACGAATCAAGACGCGGGCGGCAATACTTATTAGTGGAGCATTCAGAAATACTGCTTCTGTAGCTCTAAGAACAGAGCTGTTCCTGCCTCCGGTCCGCCTACACATGCAACAGATGATTGAGGAGACTGCAATCCGGATACAGACCGGACCGGTTATGGCCTGTCCCCGGGGGGTAGTCAAGAAGAGGAGCTCGGCGGAGATAAAACGGTCAGGGTGGTCCCCCATGGAGGCGCTGAGGTGGAGGAAGGGGGGCCCCCTATGGAAGCAAACACTCGTACGCCTCGCTAAGGCGGCAGACTAAAGCAGACGTCATAACTGCTCTTCAAAGATATTGGCAGTCTACGGCCCCTCAATCCTACCAAGACCTTTGGATTACCAACTTCCCTAGATGCCCTGCAGAGCTAAAGCTCCCAAGACCACTCCTAGCACGGATTCTAACTGCTCGTACGGGCTACGGAGACTTCGCAGCCTACCACGAACGGTTCAATCATGAAAATGCCTATCTTTTCTGTCGCTGCGGTTCAAGAAAGACTACATTACATTTCCTCTTCTGCCATATAGCAAAGAGGCGCCTGCCCCGACCTCCAGGGTCCCCTTCTAATATAATCCCTTACCTGCTTGGCACCCCTAAAGGCGCAACCGAGCTGGCTGCGTGGCTTTCAGAAACTCGTTTCTTTGAAGATATATGCACCCGGCATCCATTACCTCAGCTAGACTGAGACCCCCCCCCACCAAAAAAAAAGATAGAGGTAGTAGGATAGGTCATAGAGATTAGGAGGACCTCTGCAGCTGGCATTAACTTCTGCCTGATCCACAGGCTCTGCTTCTTGACTGCAGCAGCTATTTAAAGCGCTAAAGTCCCTTATTCTGTACTTAGAACTAGAACTAGAACTAGTTAGTGATGCCCAGGGCTTACCCCCTGGCGGCCTTTGCCCCAACAGGGGACGGTAGGACACGTGCTTAGGCGGTGTCACACGGCCATAAAATACAACCAAAAAAAAAAATAACTAACTAAAGCACTAAAGCTTAATAAAAGTTGTGTTGATTTGCACTACCCCTCGGCAGGGCAATTCTAGACAATGAAACATTTGATGTTCATGCCCTTCAAGATAATCTTCCGATCTTTTGCATGATTCCAATATTAACGTCCAGAATTGATACATTGATCATTTCCTAAACACTGATTTTCCCAGAGTGCTCGTAATCCGCATGTGGGCGCCAAGGTACTTAAACTCTTTCTCGAATGGGACAAGGAAAGAAAATACAATTAATTCGAAGAGCTTCAGGCACAGGCAGAGGAACACAATATTCTGAAGTGTCCTAAATTGTCCTAATACAGGCATCATATGCTCCAGCGACCGGCGAGAGCCGAAAACAAGTTCAGACTACAACTGATAGGATATCCACAATAGCAGCGATATTGGCGCCACAAAAAAGGCGCCAACAGACCATGCTGTATCCCAACCGAAAAGGAACCTAGCAGCAACAACCACGCCTGGCAATATAGCGACTAACAAAGACAAAGTGACCTGACGCATATCTAATGTCCAACCTTCGCCGATTACTATTCCTCTGAATCCGATATCTCTCAAAGCTGGACAGTGTTAACTGTTCCAAGTCTCCGTTAGGCCCAGGACATCCCTATCATATTTATGTTAGAATTTGCGTCACTTGAGATGGCTTTAGTTATCGCTCTGTATCGCTCACCGGTAACTGTACAGAAGGTTTTCTTTTTCGAGAAAGTCATTCAAAGCAGCAAGGCCGGGGTTGGAGAAGGCGTATTTCATCAGGTGCAGTGTATCCAAGTGTAAAATATTCCGTCTAGCAGTACTATTTGTTTCTTCTGGGCATTCCCTAGCATCATCGAAGCATGGCAAACAAGAAAAACATTTGCAACCATAGCTACATTCCACAGTTCCCGTGTGACGATCGTAAAAGCAGTCCGATATGGGAACACAGTTATCTAGAGTCAGTTGCAATTCTTTTCTCTCGGCGGGAACGTCGCGTTCCGTATATTTCGTATACATCCCAATATATTCGCAATTCTCTCGGTCTTTCGAGGCCTCCTTCGATCCCAGAAGTGAGATCTTGGTGTGGTAATCAGTGATCCTTCTCAGAATGACAAGATTCCAAAACAAACCTTGGCAGCGTCAACTCATGTGACACTATATCCCGGCAGACGTTTCCTCTAATATCTTCTGCGCGCGTACCAAGCTCTGTGTATCTCTTTCCATGTTTCTATTTCATCTTCCGAGTTTGAAATTGGTACAGGCAATATTGAACAACGGGAGCTTTCGCCCCAGCACAATAGAACCATAGGAGATCCATTTTCTAGAGACATTGAGCTTAACACCCTTTTCAAGGCTTCTACCCGTATATTATGTTTCTTCTTCAGGGTATCATGTTTCTTCTCCCAGTTATCAAAAGTGGGCATAGTTGATCTATATGAGCCTGTGTTGTCTTCTTCTCTATATTCCTCGCGTTCGTTATTACATTCGTCGACTCTAGCGGCACCAGGGCGGTCTTTGGGCAAAATGGATTCTTGAATACGGGTGCGACTATCTCGTAGAAATTTGGACCTGCGTCTGTATAGAGTAGTATCTTTCGGGAGTAGAGTTGGAACTAATCCGGGTAAAGCATTGTTCGTGATAGGCAAGAATGGCTGATCTTGGAGGAGAAAGGAAAATAATCTAGTAAAAAGTTGTTGTCTAATGTCAAGGTGCTGTCTCTGTGTAGGACGGAGATCTAAGATTAGGTTATATGCTTGATCGTCTGTACAGTTATCTGAAGTTTTTCGTGCTGGTAATGTAACTTTGGGGGGAGGCTGAAGATAATACATTTTCATCGATGAACCAGATTTGTAAGAGTTCTAGGTTGAATATAAATATCACGAATTATCAGCCTTGTCGAGAAAGCCTTGAGGCTGTGTCACCAGAGATTGCTTCGTGGTGTACGTTGATTGGCTCGTGTACTTGCAATAATGCAGTCATGTTACTGTCTGCCTTGGGCTCATTGCATAATTAGGCTGCAGGGATTATTGCGGTCGGCAGCCCGAAAGCTTTAACGCAGATTTCTGGTGCAGAGGGTGGTGGTGTAATAATTTCCAACGGGATTCATTATCCATGGGTTTACCCTGCCTTGTCCAGTCGAAGATGTCAAATCACCCGCTTTCCCACCACATCGTTCCATCCCGCTTCAGCGGCTACGCATATATGCGCAGCTGGCGAAAGTCTACCGCTGCAAGGCTACAAAACCACCTTGACTAAATATATGAATGACAAGGCCGCGATGATCAGAACTCCTACCTGGATAATACGCGGAATTTAATCTCTGAAGCTTGGAATGTTCCCTACAATGACGTGGGCTTTGCGCTAAGCGTCGCGGAAGGCGTATCGACGGTTCTTGAGTCTCTGTCGTGGGGGGAAAGTGATGATGCCTGTGTTCATGCAGACGAGTTTCCCAGCCTGGTCGGACCATTTGCTCTGGGGCAGCAGCAACGCCAGCAAACTCAGTCCGGTCAGGTCCACTCTGATGACTAAAAAAATTCCCCTAACTAACATGGTCCGTTACTATCGGGGGGATAATCTGAAAGAGACGGTTAATGCCAGAACACGTGTTATTGCGGTCAGCTACGTCTCGTATCTCGATAGCACTCGCGTCGATGTATCACTGTTTCGAGAGCTAGCCGACTCTGCTGGAGTTATCCTGCTTGTTGATTTCACTCAAGCTGCAGGCTATGCTCCCATTGATGCATCTATTGCGGATTTTGCCTTTTCTGCCTGTTATAAGTGGCTACTTGGCACGACTGGAGTCGCGATAGCGTTCTGGAATCAAAAAAGAATGCTAAATTGGGGTGGCACTCCCTTTCTCTGGGAGCGGTTCGACCGAAGTGGGAAACAAGTTGTGGAAAAAATACCGCTGCACTAAAAAGGGTCAACCCTTAGTAGTAAGGGCTTATTTCTAGTGCATATCCGCGGCGACACAAGTCAAATCGATGTTCGCAGTGATGCAATGTGCTTTAGTCGAGGAAATCCTGCCCATCTCCCTATTTATATTTTGCAAGAAGGGCTCGGATTTTTGAGGCAGTAGGATAGTAACGATGTTCTAATCCACGTCCATGTTTTGACAACAACGCTTCTCAAAAGGTTACAGTTAGAAGAGATCCTATCCTCCACACCATTGCAGAAGGCCAAACATGGCGTGAGTGTAACTATCTATTGTGAGGGGGCCTCGGAAATCGTGAAAGAGATGACTAAAGTCGGTGTTTATGCGTGGTGTGGTCAAGGTAGAGTACGGTTTAGCTTTCACGGTTATAACTGTCTTCAGGACGTCAACCGTATCATGGATGTATTTCATTCTTTGTGGAAATAGTCCAATGGAAGAAGATTTAAGATGTAGACTACTGTGGTTTAATGTCAGTCATTTCGACACAGAAATTCAAGTGAAGATACATTCAAAGATATAATCTCAAAATCCCCCTTGTCTGATGGGTGTACAGGTAGCGCTGTGATAGTAGCAGCTTCTCATCGTTCACGGAATTCTCCTTAGTAACGTAACTTTTCGTTAGAAATGGGAAGTATGGTGTCATAGAACGCCAAATTTTGAATTCATAGAACCCGGAGTTCTCTCAACCAATGCCACCACCTCCAATCAATCATACCTATCCAATCTACCACCCAGCTGGCCATCATCTAGCAGACTCCCAAACATGGCAGCCTCGAGGAGGTAATTGATTTGCCATGCATGATGTGATGCGTGGGCCATCAGCCAACGAAGCTCACGTATCATTCCGCGGGAATATGCCTTTGCGATGCCCATTTCCAATGCATCAATGAGAGTCGATTCCCTCGTTTCATCCACTTTTCCTTGGCTCATGTACTCCGCAGGTGCGACAACCAAATAATACCAAAGCTCTCTCAACAGAGCTTTGTGATCAGAGTAGCTCAGAAATTCCTCGAAATGATCGCAGTATATATTTCCATCGCATGCATTCTCGAGTGGGCGGCTTAATCTCGTCGTGTGACCATTCTCGTCGAATGCTTCTTCCCAAGTAGCGCATCTTTGATCGATCAACCGAGACCGCACTTGCGATGACCCCAGAACTGCTCGTCTCAAGAAGTAGTGCCGATCATTTAAGATATGCCATGGATATAACATGGCACACATAATTGCGCCTGGTTCCGTCCACTCTCTCGTGAAAATAGTAGCCCCAATATGAGCATATGCATCGTACACCCTTCTCAACGATGTCTTGGAGATAACACTAGAGCTGGTAATGTCGTCCGTGTTGAGAAAACTGTTGAACAGCTCGGAGGAATATACGTCCGACCCCACATCAACCACATCGGTTCCAGGGGCGCTGAAGATCATCTGGTACGCTGTAGCGCCGGGGTCAAATCCACGACTGATAGCTTCGGCGGCTAGACCGCAGATACTACTTTCACATAGGGACACAGCTCGGAGTTCGTCCCGATTGAGCTTGGCTGACAGTTTCGTAAGGTGCGTTTTGTTCCTCTCTTCGGCATGACCTTTCTGCCGTATATATTGCTTGATAATATCCGTAGCCAGTCGTCTCTCCGCGCCTCCCAAAGTGTTCTGCGCCCGAGTATTTGTAGTAGCGTCGCGAACTAGGGATTCGAACCCCGCGAATGCCTTGTGATAGCCATGCTCATAGTAGAACACCAGGTCTACGCAGTAATTGCTGTAAAGTGTTTCAGCATCCCACGCCCCAATTAGCATATTCGCAAGGCCAGAGCCGTGAAAGGCTGCTCGGGTGAGGAGAGGCGCGGCCCAATTCTTGGCGCCCATAAGGTTGATAACAGATTTAGGGATTTGACGGAGTCCATAGCCTTTGTGAGGGAGCTTCCGACCAGCTTGGTGTTCACTTTCGCGCCATGATTGCAGTTCTTGAGACAGACTTAGCTCCCTTAATGCTGTCGTTTTGGTGCTGGCATTGCCCGAAACATGATCGAATACTTCATTGACTTTGCTCAGTGCAAAGTTGACAACTTTCTCCCAGCTCTGCTGACTTGTATCTGGAAGGATTGTACGCTCACTCTGGAATTCTGTCTGCGAATATAGTGGATTCGGGGCCACTGCACCGGTTTGCCCCCAGAAATAGAATTCAGGCGGAGCTTTCAGTGGGTGAGTTTCGGGGATCTCGTCAAGGTAACATTCGATGAGTGTTGTGGTTGTGGACATCTTGACAAGTGCACTTTACCTGATGAATTATTGCTTATTTTAGGTGGATGAGTGGAGATTAAATAACTGTGTTCACTGTCTTTCTTGTTCAGAGACTTTCGGGCGGGGCCTTGGACTTGAATAATATACCCTTATAATGGCAAGGGGGCTTGACATAAAAAGATGAATCTTGTTAGCAGGCATATCTTTTGTTGTATATGATACATTCTATACAGGATCCTGTTGAATGATTAGCTCATGCTGTGACCTCAACTCCCAGGACGTCTGTCAGCCACATTCCGGTCTAAACAGCCTTCACTAAACAAGATCTTGATTCCCTGGCATTATGACGTCTTTTTCAATGTCATGTCTGTTGTTAGAGACTTTCGGTTTTGAATCTTACCGGGGTTTTACTCCCTGGAAGCTTTTTTTTAACAACCAGATTTCGGCAATAGGCCTATCATGGCGGCTTAACGAACCTTGTTTACGGCTGTTTAAGTATTATCATAAGTCAAAATTAACCGCATCCCGAAAAGACTTTTTGCTTGTTCTCTAAAAGCCTATCCTTGATGTGCCAGGATAACAAACTGTATGAAATTTTTCCTGGTAGGGGTTCTTATCTGCACATGCTGCAGAACGCAGTTTATGGAAGGCTGACTAGTTGCCGGTTCTATTAATTTACGCGATATTTATCACTTGTAATGGCACTATGTAGAAACAATTATTCCCATGGTCAGAGTCTATATCATTTATTAAGAACTGAGGATTACGTCTGACTTTCTACTAATCTGAATTTCAATGATTACTAGATCCTTGATTTATACTGGGTACATCACTGAACCATAGGGAAAAACTGTGATTTTAAACTTTGCTATGATGTTAGAGTGGATTCTGGACAGCGTCTGTTTGATTGTTCAACTTATCGATAGACTACTTTGCGTAGCAAAATGTCCCAGAAACGTCAGTGTATATAAATTTGGCGATACAACATTCGGTTTATACAAGGAAATAGAAATCTAGCAATTAGACAATCTATAGAATGGACCAAAATTTGTGTTACTAACGATTTTCTAATTTTCGAGTGGACTCATCCTCTCTAGTGAATTAGAAGAAAGAAAAGGAAATGCTGTACATGGAATCAGATCCTCCGCTGCTAGATATTCGTCCGCCAGAGATGATAGGTTCAAAGTTATTTTGTAAATTTCTTGCAACCTGCTTTTTATCTCTTTATCTTCAGATATTGACAGCTTCATACTACTCAGGAATATTGACAGCCGGCTATTTCGCAGCAGGGACCAACTACTAGATACTGGTGGGAGGAATATCCGCTGAAATGAACCTCGTGTACTCCCTGTCGATCATCCGGTCGTGGTCTATTAATAACAAATAAGCACACTCTCACACACCTCCGGCAAGGGTGGATTAGGTTACATCTGATTCTGCTTATAACCCTTCGGATGATAAGTCTCCACACCAAGCGAGATTCAAACTCGACGTAGAATCTTCCTTCGGGGGAAAAGCAGAGAGTTAGCATTCACAAAGAAGTTACCTGCCCCTCCAACCTATGTCACTAGAAAGCAGAGTCATCCTTCCCTAGATCCCATCTCAGCCGTCCCTCGCTAAACCTCATCATTGCAGCTTGGCATTCTCAATGCACCATTCAGATTCGCTTTAAGATAGCGATCCCGAAGTGCCAAGAAGGCGGCACGAACTGAAATGGCTTCTTCTTATTTTCAGCCATCGCGGAGGTGGGGCCGTTTCGATAAAATCGCATCTTACTGGATATCTGGGATTTTGAATACGAGGCGTCGGGTTGTAGCCCCCACACGCGAGAAATGGTGCTGTGATGCGAGGTGGTAAAAAAAGGGGTCAGGTCTTTGGATTTAAATCTGCTTTGATCATCTAACATTTCTTCTTGCCTGCCGTTAAAAGCACAAATTAATCTATCCTACTCGTGATACGCATTTCACACACCATGAAGCTCGCAACTACAATTCCTCTAACTATCCTCTCCGCAATCACGCTCCTCCCATCCACCTCAGCATGGAGATTCACTTGGCGCGATGACGAGGGTAACCAGTGGACTGAGTCCGGCAAGGGCCCGCACACATGCACTAAGATCCAGCATGCCGAGGGAGAGACGTTCGCTTGGAATAATCAAGGGAATGACAATATCGGCATCTATCTATACTCCTCGTCAGGTTGCTCGGGGAGCCTTGCCGGATGGTCATCGAATATCTGGGAGAAGGAGTCTTCAAGAGACCTTCTTAGTTTTAAGGTGGCGAATGAAGGTGCTACGACGACGGCCGATGTTACGACCACAGAATCTCTCACTGGTTCTGCCGATTCTACGGATACGGTTATGGCTACGGCTACGACTTTGATTAGCGGTGGTGCTTCCAATTCGACTGTGTCAGGGTCTTCGAGTGCGGTGGAAACGAAGACGAAGACGAGTGTACCGACTTCGAGCTCGCCTGCCTCAAAAAATTCAGCTTCGGGCTCTACTGCGGAAAACTCAGGATCGAGTACAACTGCGACAGGGGCGTCGGGGTCGAGTGTCCCGTCTTCCACTGCCTCTGCGACAGACGGAGCTTCGACGGACGAGTCTTCTGCAGCTTCACTTTCTAAACACAATTCCGCCATGGCCGTTGCAGGGTTGGCCATCGGTATCGCGACTTTTGAATGGCTTGTTTAGACCTGCGTTTATGAATGGAAAAGGCGCGATAGTACAGCGGGAAGGTATGCAATATGATATAAGTCAACGGTTTGAGACTACACAAGAGTTCGCGACAGGGTTATATGCATCTGCTTTTCTTGATCATTTGTTGGACTTTTCAGAGCAATTATCATGTTATGTTAATTTATAAAATTTAATGACTGCTAAAAGATGCATTTGCATGGAATGCATTCAACAAAATGACTCACAATCTACCACACATATCTGCACCTTGCATTGACCGTAGTGTAGCACCTTCTTCCGTCTCCTGCAGACATACCCCGATTTCCGCATGCAGTCATCCGAGCCCGACCCCTAAGCAATTTCATGGCTTGGCTGCCAACACGACACTCCCCGTTCTTCCCCGGATTCCATTCGCCCGATGTCGATCTTTTCCGTATCAGGCTTCCCCGCAGTCATTTATCTTGGTTGAATACTAGTTATATTAAACCTGATATCGAAGCAATATGTAATGTGTGAAAGCCAAATCCGGGACAATGCTATGCCGATGACTATTTGATCTTCGGGTGCTATGGTATTAATAGCCCCCGACTTGGCTTTTACCCTAGGTAACTATATAACGAATGGCACGGAGATTAGATGATTCGAGAATATGTATAGCTCCCAGTGGCCTAGTGCGTAATTTCAACTCAGACAAACAGATCCCGTCTCCTCAATGCGCACGCATATACTCTACGCCCTTCTCGCTCCCGTCTCTCTCGCCATACATACCCTCCATTCCGCTGACTTTAATATCGCTGTCGACGACACAACCGGCGCTGTCCTCTCCATCTCCTACCCCAACGACAATGTCAGCATGAACTGGATCAGCGGACCCCGCAACGCACCCTGGCAACCACAAGGCAGCCGCTGGGGACTGGGATACGCGGACGTGGGCAGCTTAAAGAGGGTGTACTGGAGCAATCCCAATATCTTGATCGATGATTAAAAGGTGACGACAACGTACCATGCCGAAACGTTGAAGTTGACCGTCACGAGGGAGGTCAAGCACTCCGGTTCGTTTGAAGAATGTTACGCGTTCACTAATGCCGGCGACGAAGCCCTCAAACTCAACGCTGCCGGGACAAACTCGTTTGCCATCTATGCGCCGTTTAACGATCACTATACCAACACGACGGATGTCCTAGAGCATCGCGCACACGCGCACATCTGGGTCTCCGGGGGCAGTTCGTCATGGGTGAAGATGACGAGGATGGGGTTACTGGGACCACATTTGGGTCTTGTGCTGACGGAAGGGAATTTGGCTGGATATAGTGTTGAATCGAGGAATACGATCACGTCCTAGCCATGAGCTCTCAATTTTGGCTTTTTGGATTGTTTATTCGCAGAATTGGGATGCGGGGCGTGAGGTAAGATGTGGAGAGATCCATCTATATTTAATGCGCGGCTTATGGAACAAAGCCTGTTCTGTAAAATACATTAATACTAATAAACGTTTTGACTGCTTCGTTTGCCTTCCAGCAACTTCTACCTGGGGTTGCAAGCATTTTGAGACCGCAAACGACACGGTGACCCGATGCCATGAGGCCGGAACTAGCACTGACCGCGGGCGCTCACTTACCGACTTCTGCATGCGGGAGCACTGAATCGACCTCCACAGAATAATGCCTTTTCCAGCAGGAATGATTAACAAGAAAAATCCGAATGCATTTTGTTCTATAGGTTGTACTGCATTCGTCTTATTGGTCTATTTGTTGCTGAGGGTGAAGGATTATAAGAAAATATGTCGTCCCTCTGCCTAACACTTACCAGGAAAACGAATATTTCCTGGCTTCCACAATGACGCAGACCCAACAACTTGCAGATAGCACGTTAGAAAATGCCGTGTCATGGCTTTCTCTAAGCGAAGTACCGCCACATATTCAACTTGAAGAGTTCATACAGAACGAGTTTCGTCCACACCTAGAAAGTGGAATCAAAGAATATCCCGACTGGCAGCCGATGATCCGTATTTTCAGCCTGCACGAGAACCCTGGGAAAGAAACGGCTGGAATGGTAAAGGCTTATCCAACTTTATAGGCTTGCTCTATGACATCTTGAACTTTCCAGCTATCCTGTTGCTCAATCCAAGCGATTGGGATTATCTTCCATGCGATGATATGATCCGAGAATGACCTACATTGAGCTGGCTACAGAGAACCCTGGAGCCTCTGGGCTTAACATTGCGCGATATCATTATCATCGATGTCTTTCCTTTGCTGACGAACGAAGTGTTTAACCTTACTATCGACTTCCTTCGCCGCTTCAAGCCACCTGTGATTATTTCATGTCAATGTGCAACCGGGGGGTCACACTATCGTTGGGGTATTGTCGACAGTTCACTTGCTCCGTCATTATGCTCAGTCAAGGGTGCTCGCCGTCAGGAAGTAGCATCCATGTCTGTGGACGAACACCGTATCCGTGTCGTACAAACATTCTATCCTATGGAAATATCATACGAAGAAAACTTGTAAACACGCTCAGATTACGATCAAGTCCTTCGTAGCATTCTTGAGACAGTTTACCGACGCTGTGCAGCATGGAGGAACCGGCATCGCCAAGAATGTGAGGAAAACTTACATTCGGCGGCGGAAGAAGTCAGGTCTACAATGAGAGCCTTTTTGGCCAGCACTACAAAATATCATCGTCTTCAGCGCCAAGCAATCGCTTTTGAAATCGGTACTGCTCAGATGGGGAGCCATGTGGCGTCTAACTGGGCAAGGTTGAGAGCTGATGTTCGTTCATTTGTTGCTAATATGCTGCGGGAGGTTTAATGGCCCCTGATTTAATAGACTTGTTTGTCACAACCTAACCTTAAACTGTTTTGCGTGTTTGTTTTTTAACCTTTTGATTGTCTTTTTGTTTAGCTCTCATACTTCCTTGCGGTGCACGTTCGCTTTTATTTTTTGAATTAGGTAATATTAAACTGAGGGGCCTAAAATAGTTCCGCCTTAGCGATGCTTTTGATTTGTGGTAAAATTGAGAGCATCGTCTGCGTCAGTTTACTTGCGACCGTGGACTACTCGCTGGATCCGACTTGATAGACTTGCTGCTGCTGCCTGAGCAGACTATACATGAATGAATATCTTCTTCAACAGGTGAATCGGCATCACTTTGGTTTAATACATGCTAACTGAGCTTGCCGAGACTCGCTAGGATCTGGAACACCTGAATTGTTCGACCAGGGAGATCCTGAGTGAAACTTACTCTCAACGGAATCCTCCTGCCTCCATTCGCGAACCGCAGTGTTATCGTCGTACCGTACTTGAATTGATGGGTTATATTAATAACAGCGACGAGGCTGTTATTCAAGAGCTATTGATGTTTATTCGAAGGCCAAATTGTCTATCTCATGCCGTGCAAATCGTCATAGACATGACTGATAGCTGTACTTGTAGCATAAGGCAGACCTTTGGTGACAGCCGTGATTGAATGGGCAAAAATTTTCAATGTCCTAACCCTCATTCGATCCATGGTGTCATTGGTAGGAAATGATTTCAAAATTCAAAATTCTGGCCACCATACCGTGTGTACAAAGTCAAGAGACAAACCATGGGGTTTTCATCACGGTTTCTTTTGGTTTTCGTTTCTTTTGGTTTTCCTTTCACAGGAAGATAATAGTTTCATTAATAACGTTTTAATTTGATAAGTGGCTCTTCCCGCGTAAGCATGGCATTTTAACGCCATTCTAATATTAGAAAGCGCGAGGCGGTTATATATCATCGTCGAACCATGCTGGACCTAAGAAAATCGAGCGTGTGTATGGGGGATTGGTAGAGGTGCATATTGGGCAACACGTCACACCTGCAGATAACCACGATTTGACGAACCGCCTCGATCAACCATAAAAGGCTCCTAGCAGATTTTCTATCTCAATCACAGACCGATTTGAGTATGTCTCGCCGCATTCTCAACACAGAAAACGGAACCATGAAAAAGGCAAAAAGGGGATGTCAAAAAAGATAAAAACGAATAAGAATGTGGAAAAACAGGACGCGGCTGAAGTGGCACCGGCAGACGACGAAATGGTCGAACATACATCTGTGACCGACCCTGATATCGAGGAATACCGTAGCCTGAATATTGGTAGGTAGCATTATCGCTGTAATGCAATCTACATTTGGGCTAATTAACCGATGCTATAAGTCCATACGAGGGCCTGTCGGTGACAGTCCTGATTGGTCTTAGCAAGAAACGTTATACTATCCCTAGGCCCCTCCTCGAAAAATTTCAAGGTCTACGAACTCGCTTGCAGACTGCCCTACTATCGGGTTATGATTATTACAGCATGGGAGAAGAGAATATATCTACAACTATCACACTTTCATATATTTACTCTATATCGGTAACGTCCAGACCGTGAAGATACCGTTTGGCTGTAATCAACCTAAACGAACGAGGGAATATACCCGGAGCGTCCTTGCTTATCGTGTTACTGTGACATGGACTGGGTGGGCTGGAGGATCTTGCAAAACAATACATGGCAACGTTTGATCCAAATCTCACCATATTTAAAATCACTTCACTGGCGCGAGAGAACTTCCCTATGATTACAAAAGCGGTTCGTACTCTGATTATTTCAACGCGAGAATTCTGGCAGCCTTCGATGCAGACGATGGGATATTTCAACAAGAGGAGCTTTTCAAGGGATTTGGCAACACCGCAGAGTTTGATAAATTCCTTGCGAAAACTATGGTACTGGCTGTGACAACCTCAGAAATAAACAATGATCTTATTGTAGGCTAGTTTTACTAAGACACTAGGTTGAAGAAAGAAAAAGGAAAAGAAAACAGATTACTGCATCCGGCAGTTACAAACCCACTGTGTGGGACAAACGAGACAAACAGTGCAAACCATGCAAACAATGCAAACACCCCGGTTAGGGCTGTACTCCGCGCAGGGCGTCACACTGGCCTACTCTCAGAAATTATCTGCCCTACGGTGTGGGCCGCCACCAATTCGTGCATCGGCTGCAGAGTCTGTGCCAGGAAATAGAGTTGAGAAAAATATCGTCTGTGATGAACATAAAGCTGCAGGAAAATCTGACGATGGCAATTGCGATGGCAAAATCACTACGGTAACCCATGAACATGTGGACTATTGTGGAAATCAAATGGTCCTGGAGATTGGGGAAAATGACGTCGAATTGCATATAACCACAGAAGCTGAGTCTGTCGAATCCCCTTCTTCTCGGTTCAGCATACCAACACCTACCTCGGACATGAGTAAAAAACCCCTCAAGTACAAGTAAACACCCACTCGAGACCGGAGCTTGAAAACCCCGCTTGTCCAATCTGGGAAACATATTCACTTGACGATCGTCATATAAGACCTGCAAGGCGTGTCGAGCTCTTATTCGTCGGATATTTGTTGAGTTAGTTGAATGATTACCACAGATACAAGAAGTTAATTTTTATATGGCAATCAGATGTAGCAACCAGAGACTAAATGTGGGTAACATAGCTCTTCCAACCGGATGGTTCTCGTACACCGGGTACACACAGCATTTGCAGCACCTTATGAGTAAGGCTGTTAAATTCGGATGATATGTGGTGATACAAAATGCTCGATGAACTCTCAACGGAGAGAAAAGCTTCAAATACTCGCAAAGACAATCTATAACTACATTAAGACTGCCTGTACCAAAGGTAAACAGAGAAACATTTGTATTCATTCGATACTCTTTTGACGTCTACCATGAGCACATCCATTTAATAGCCTCCGTGATAACCTGCACGGTGTGATCGAGCTTTACTGATTGATGAGAATTTTTTCTCGCAGTCTGTGCACCAACGATGATAGTCAGTATCATGTTGCCGAAGACCCGTCTCATTCATGAATGATCTATTGCAGTCACTGCAGTAGGAACCACGATTTTGCCGTGTTCTCCTCGGATATGAATTTAATTGCAGATCGACTGTCGGCTTCCACACGATCTGCTGGGTGGTTTGTGTATTGCTGACAAGATGCTCGTTCAGGCTTCGTGACTATTTTAGACAGGGACAAATAAGCCTACCACAGTTTCTGTTCTAGCTGAAGCACCTTTTCCATCATCAAAGCCGAGAAATCGTATGAAAATGCGGCAAATGTTCTCATGATATCATGAAACTGCTGCTGGGGTTGAAGAGCGGATAAATGCTGAATGGCGGATCTTGACAAAATGTCGCGTAGCTCCGAGTGGGGAGGGCTGTCTGGCCCGTAGACATACCGAACTGTATCGATGAATTCCGGATATTTCCAATTTGACTGAAGGTGGGATTGCAATTTCTGTTTAGACAACTTCATCAATCCCTCAATCTGATACTTATCAGCGAGGGCGTATATCTCTGCATTGATACGTGCCCTGCTTCCTTCGGCAGCGAGACTAGCAAATGTGGCCGTACTGCTTTCATTCGCATTATCTATAGTTGGTGTCTCGCTTGGCTCTGCTGATTCGGTTTGCTCAGGGGCGTCTTCAGCTGGTTCCGTGTAACAGTCGTCATAAGCGGCACGATAAAGGTAATCAAACATCTTTGTAACGATGAGTGGGTCGTCTTCGAGGGTAATCTCTCTTGATCTGGCTTCCTGTTATTTATAAGACGAATCCTCGATGCGAGCTGCTTTCTCGTACCTGAAAATGGCCGCTTATCGCCTTTTTAAAGAAATCCGACTGTGGACAGACAATACAGGTATGCACTTTAAAGACGGACGACTCGCAGAGAACTGTGAGATCTGAATACGTGCCATCTTTCCGAATACTTTAACAAGTTAAATATTATCCAAAATACCCAGGGGCAACTGAGCTTACTTCGTTAAAAGGGTCCGTAGAGATTCAAAATCATTGGCCATTTCAAGGCAACATTTGACGTTGTCGATTTTTAAAATTGGGGAATATACCGGTTTTTTAAATCAGTGCGTGAAATGACGCCACGGCACTCAAAGCGGGGTCAAATGATATATGCAGAGCTGCCCAACAAGCTGCAGTCGCTTTTTGAGGTAGGCCTAGGCTATCATCTGCCCTCCTGCTTCTACAGCTCTGGGTATTATGGTAGACGAGGGCGAGAATCCTTGAATTCCACTAGAGATGAAGCTGCAGATGATCATTTAGGCAATGTGTGGCAGTTTGGAGGGCTTGGCAGGGATGATTAAAGCGCTCCCATGGCCGTCGAGAACTAATAATCGAAAAGACCCCTTAGTCCGCGCAGTTGTTGCAGGAATAAAGCAATTCGTAAGCCACCGGAGGCCTATCTCGTCGGTTGTCCACCCATTTGCGCTTACTTCGATCCTCCAATCGTGTGGTAAATCGAGTTCTTCGAACCATCCTTCCATATAGACCTTTCCTTTAAAGATAATGCAGGTTGGAACGCTGAATCCTGTGGAGCTAATGCATTCGATTGTGGTGACCCATTCACGTTGACCTGGTTGAATAAGATGAGGCCTTCCTGGCATATTCGAACGTGTAACTACCTTAGTAGTTGCAATAAGACCCATAGCGAAGCCTGTCTCATCAAAATTGTAAATATCCTCGTCCTGAATGCCGTGCTCGTCTTGAACCTCTTTTAAACGTTTGAACCAGTCCCCAATAACCTTTGGATCCTCGCAGAGCGCCCTCTGGTAGTTGTATCGTCGAGCGAAGCGGCATTTGAGACTATCATGGCGTCGAATAAATTGTGTGACCCAGTTCTTTCCAATAGGTTGAAGTGGGGTCTTTGACTCTTCTTGGAGGATTATGTTGGCCATTTGCTGCAAATGTGAAGGCCTAGGAGTAACTCCACGCTTATCTCTTGCTTCAATCCATTTTATTGAAGATTCTTGCTGAGTTTCAGAGAGCCGATGCATGTGGTTGCGAAGTTCTGGTTGAAATGAGTGTCCCATTAATCGATCCCGAGGTGTTGAATAAGGCACGTTAAAAACAGCCGCCGCTCGACGAATACTTTGAATTCCGCGTTTTTCAAAGGTTTGTATCGCGAGCTGGATCCTCCCTTCCTGCTCCACCAAGTTTTGATGAGATTGAAGCGGTTTTGGTGGCATGGTTGTTGTTTCAATAGTTACATGAGTTTGACGCGTGGGAAATCGATGAGGTGAGCGGATCGCTCGGGACCGTCGGATTGCCGGGGAATTAAGTTACCGCTTTTGTCATTTTGAAGCTATACAGAACCCCTCTTTGAGCAACACGGTACAGCAACCCCGGTCGGATACCAGGGAGCGAGACGCCACACTGAATTTGACGATATGACTTCATCATTTGATTCAGATAGCACCACGAAGGTTAAAGTCATCCTAAAGGGACGGGATGACTAGCGTAATTGGATTCTCAACATCGAAGAATATGCTGAACGGCTAGATGTATGGGATCATTTCAACCCGGAGGACGATGATCATCCCCTGGCACCCACGAAGCCTATGAGGCCCCAGAATGTCACTGAGTCGAATCATCGAAGGTTCCAATTGGACCTTCAGGATTACAAGGATTCGAGAAACAATATCGCGAAGGTTGAAGAAGCAATTAGATCGTCGATTGCTATACACGTTCAACCGCTCGTCGAAAGGAAGAGACGATTTGAAATACTGAAGGCGTTGAAGCAGCAATATGAGCCGACGACGGAGGAATTGGAAGATAAGGCC
The DNA here is from genome assembly GCF_023601865.1 of Aspergillus affinis. Classification (NCBI taxonomy): domain Eukaryota; kingdom Fungi; phylum Ascomycota; class Eurotiomycetes; order Eurotiales; family Aspergillaceae; genus Aspergillus; species Aspergillus affinis. Next base: position 13,272 of record NW_026515925.1, on the reverse strand, counting down.
CTGAAGCAATATGAAGCGGTTATCAAGAGATCTCCACGGCGAGGCAAAATCAACGCATGGATTCAGGAATTCGAACACGCTTACCTAGCGATTAAACGACTCGATATGCCTGAGGGTCAGGATCATTATATACAGCGAGAGTTCCTAAGTTCGATTGAAGCTGTGGATACTGTATACGCGAGTCAGCACTATTCTAGAGTCAGAAAGACGTCATTTATTGACCTGCTAAGTGATTTCCGATCTCACCTTGCCAACAGCGGTAGGGACGATCCAACGGCTTCAGGTCACCTGTACGCTACGCTCAACGGCCAGAGCGATTCAACACCAAACCCGCAGGAATCGCAGGATTCTAGAAAGAGGGAACTTTTACTCTGTCAATGTGGAGAACGTCATCGGTATAGGGACTGTCATTACCTCTATCCCAACACTCGACCAAAAGATTGGAAGCCCGATGAGAAAATCGTGAAGAATATCAAGGATTTTGCTGCTAGATCTGGTCCACAATCTCAACGGATTAAATCGATCATCGAAAAGAACTGGAAGGAAGCGGAAGAATGATCTCAAGATCACCATGTCATGTCGCTTACCTTTAGCGCTTCGAATGACGCTCCGCTCAGAAATTGTTTTATTATCGATACCGGATCCTCTAAACACGTTTGTAATGAGATCTCGCGTTTCGAAGACATCGATTATACGAAGGAAGGCCAGCTGCACGCAGGGGATTCAACGATCAAGATCCTAGGCACTGGAAAGGTCAAGATACGGCCAAATTGCGGAGGTGAGAAAGGCGATAAAGAGATCATTCTTACCAATGTCGCCTACATCCCAGGCCTGCATACGAATATCCTCGGTGCTAGAAAGCTTAAACAAGCGGGATATGATTTCGATATGAATCACAACACGATTTCGAAAAGAGGAAGAGTCGTATTTCACCTAGAGGAGCACTCCTCTGGTCTGTGGATTATCGAGAAATCAAGCAGCACCCAGTACGGCTTCATGATCAATAATCAGGAAACCAGGAGATCAGCTAGACCTCACGTTTGAAAGGAAGCAGCGATTTATGGCATCGCTGAATGGCTCACCTACATTGGGATGCACTTCGCCACCTACCTGAGGCTGCTACAGGTGTTCAAATCGATGATTTCAAGGCGAAGCAGAATATTGATAAAGAGAAATGTGAAGTATGCAAGGTTTCCTACGCCTTGAGGCAGATCTCGAGACGTCCTATGATGAAGGCAGAACAGTCTTTTCAGTGTGTGCATTCTGATCTTATTCAAATGACTCCTGCATTGAATGGAGATCAGTGGATCTCTCATTTCTATGACGAGATGACTCGATTCCATTTCCTTACCGCTCACCGAAGAAAAAGCGAGTGTGTTAACGTGATTATCAGCTTCACGCGTCAAATGAAGAATTTATTCGGATATAGTGTCAAGTTCTTCAAGAGTGATCACGAGCAGACTCTTTGTAATACAATCAAGGATTTTGAAGCGCTTGAAGGGATTGTACACGAGTATTCAGTAGTTGGCACACCAGAACAAGATGGTCCTACAGAACGCGCTGGGTCAATAGCGAGGAAATTGATGATTGAAGCGAGATTACCTCGTGATCTTTGGCCCTGGGTCAGCTCAGCAGCAGCGAATATTGCTAATCGTACCCCAACCGCCGCTTTGCAGTGGAAAACCCCTTATGAAAGAATCACGGGACGAAAGCCTGATCTTTCTGGATTTCGAACGGTTGGTTGCATTGCCTACACGCGACAGGATCAGGAGAGGAGCGACAAGATGGCTCCCCGCGCCTATAGAGGTGTTCTCCTAGGATTTGTGGCTTCAAATATCTGGCACATATGGAATCCGAAGGAGCAGCGTGCAGAGGAGGCAACGGACGTAGAATTTGATTAGACGAGGCTATACGATCCTACGCAGCCGTTTCTTGAAGACCTCATTAGCGAGTCGTCACTTGAGCCACCCACAGAGGTGCTAAACCTACCGAGAGGCGAAGGGATCTTTCTTGAAGAGAATACGGACCAGACAGAGTCCGCAGGAATAACGGGATTGCCAGAAAACGTGCCGGATTCAGCTTCAAACGATGAAATCGGTGAGAAATCAGATGGTGGAGAGGTTGCAGAAGGTCAGGGGGTGATCCCTAGTGGTCAAACTGAGCACCCCGCGCAACCAGGACCCCTACCAACACCTAAACCGACTCCTGAACCCAACGCTGAATTTCACGATAATTTGACCTCGGACCAGCGCCGCACCGATACGATTCCGGGAGGATTTCCAGAACGTTCAGACGATCCTCCACGAGATGAATCACCTTCACGAATTCTGCAGGATTCGCTGCAGATCGCTGCCTCGGCAGACAGGGACCCTCCACTTGAGCAAACCACTCAACGTGACGATTTCGAGATGCGGGAAGATCACGATTCACAACACTCATCGAGATCAAGGGGTAGAAGACGAATAGGTCCTACTGATGATGGAACTCGTGAAGAGAATATCCTACGTACGAGAAGGGCCCCAAAGCCAAAGAGGGACCCCCAATATGTCAGCCACATGACCGTTGAGTCATTTGTTGAAGCTCCGAGGATCGAAAAGAGCTTCTTTATAGCTATGAATCTCGCAGAGAGAGAGAGATACTGGCACCGAAGCGATCTTCCTCCGCCGAATTCCTATACAGAAATACTGCAACACCCGCTCAAGAACGAATTCTTGCATGCTGCGCATATTGAAGTGGGTAATCTCAAGGCAATGGATGCCTTTGACCTTGTCGAAATCGACGAAGCTCGAAATTCGCAGATCCTTCCACTAAAATGGGTCTTCACATACAAATTGTATGAAGATGGCAATTTCATAAAAGCGAAAGGACGTATCTGTGTGATAGGAGACCTTGAAAGGGACACGGTTGGTAATAATTTTGCTGCAACAGCGTCCGCGCGAGCGTTCCGCGCAGTCATGGCACTCGTGGCAGCTTTTGATATTGATACTGATCAGAAAGATATGAGCTACGAGAGATGGGAGAGGTGAGCTGGTTCCTAGGAGTTAGAATCATTCGAGATAGGCCTCGCAGGAAGCTCTGGCTTTGTCAAGACGCTTATCTATCGAATGTCGCCGTGAAGTCTCATCTAAATGATCTCACCAGATGGCCGGATACAGCTCTATCGAGTTCTCTGGATCTCTCGCCCTACGATGGTCAAGCAACGGAGGCGAAGATAATGGAATACTCCATGAAGATAGGATCCGCTCAGTATCCTGCAATGATCACACGGCCTGATATTGCACATGCAATAAGCCGCTTATCTGAAACGCTGAAGAACCCGTCTCCAGACCATATTCAAGCCGCGAATAGAGTCATCGCCTACCTCTACGCAACTCGATTTCTTGCGATTGAATACGCCGCCGATTCAAACATCAAAGAAGTGATAGTAATCGGATCAGACGCCGCCTTCGCAGACCGACCTGATCGCAGTTCGGCAGGATATCTCGTCAAGCTATACAACGGCCCGATTGAATGGAAATCAGGCAAGCAGCGCGCCGTTACAACTTCTACAACTGAAGTAGAGTTTCTCGTTCTATCCGAAGCCGCCAAGGCCACCTACTGGTGGAGCAGAGTTTTCAACACCATGGGGTTCGATCCCCAACACGAAATGTTCGTTTCTTGTGACAACCAGCAAACCGTTCGACTCGCCAATTGAGAAGACATAGAACAGAGTTCCAAACTACGTCATGTTGATATTTATCGGTCATGGCTTCGTCAGGAAGCTCAGAGAGGTGATCTACACGTGGAGTGGATCCCTACCGATCGAATGATCGCTGACGGCCTCACGAAGGCCCTCCCGGCTCAAAAATACCACAAATTTATAGAGATGTTGAATCTCGTCAACATCAAAGATTTCATCCTTGCCCAAGAAAGGAACTAATTGCATACGCAAGGCGCTGAGGGATGTGTGGCTGCGGGAGTTGACCGGACAAGGAACTCTCGGCAAGGATGAAAAGCCATCTTCAAAATCCATTCGAAAACACAGGTTAAAGAATCTCATTTCTTTGATTCGTGCACGAACTATGGCTTTTGTGCCTGGCCGTTGGGATGCCATGAGGGTAACTGCCATGAGAGGTTCTGGGCGGGTGACCTTGCTTTTAAAATCTTCAAGTATATCCTCACATCGATCCCAAACAAGGTCATCATGGTGCAGCTTCATGTGGGATATATATTATGAATAGGCGGTGGGCAAATGGTACTGGTAACACAGTTTAAGCAAGGGAGAATTCAACAATATACAAATGTCTTCCCATGAGGTGATTTATCAAATGGATATTAATGCATCCTTACACTGCGATAGATATCAACGATTGCAATTCGTCGTCGTCTGCACGCTGCATCTTGACCATCAGCTCATGCACGCGTTAGTCAATAATTTCAACGATCCGATTCATCTGTTCCATCCTCCCAGGAGCGCCGTATGCCACCGTCATGGTTTCTACATGTATGAAGATCCCGGTAGGGCGGGCGACGTCCACCATCATATGCACTGATATGTGCTACGTAGAAGAAACACCTGGACCATCAGCATATTGCAAATATCGAGTTTTAAGCTAGATACAGATGTCATTGGCGGGATACGAGGTCATTCCATATCCGCTATTCACATTGCTGGGAGATCTATTGCCATAGCTTGAATAAGGATGCTCTACAGATTCAAGCAAGGCATTGCGAGAGGGATGAACCCCGTGTTTGATGCTTCTCTTACAATGACCATGGATATGTTGCATGCGGAATCGGCAAGGGAAAAGAATTATTTGTGAACCGTTGATGTTTCTGCTGATACAGATTGAAGTTAAACAGGTGAAGCTGACTTTTTGACGAATGGCCTTATTACCAAATACCAAATTACAGCATATAAGCAGAAGATGGAGGAAATGTTGGAGCAAATAATGTATTAATCCGACTGGTACAAGTTGGTGGCAATTTATCAATACTTTTAGGGGGAAGTCATCGACCCCGAGTCATCGCTAGTTCTTCAGATCTGCAGCCAGCAACCGCCCATCAACCTCGCATGCTATAGTCGCCAACGTCTCGCGCAGCAGCTTACGATTTCGATACACGAACCAGTGGTCCCCGTCAACTTCGATTAGATTAAAACCCTTAGCATGCGTTTTCCAGGCAGCGACCTCTTCCGGGTACACGATATCATCCTGACGGGCGGTAATTCCCGTGATGGTTGTATCCAACGGCTCCTCCTCCTTGAAGTGATATTTGAGTAGCAAAGGCACATCCTGCCTTATCAGGGGCAGAATGGAACGCATAAAGTCCGCATTTTCCACGTAGCGTGCCACAGCAAGAAGATACTCGGGCTGGATATCCTCCCGAAAAGATTCGACCAGGATATCTCGCTTTTTCCAGGTGCTTATTAGGTGTGGCGCGATAGTACCCGTGACTAGCAGGCGTGGCAAAGGATGGTCCCGTCGTCGTAGAGCACGAAGAACTTCAAAGGCAATAATCCCTCCGAACGAGTGGCCCCAGATGATATGAGGGATCCCAACTACCTTTTCCATGTCTTCCAGAATGTTGGATACGATCTCGGATACGCTGGCAGCACGGGGTTCGTCCGCGCGCGTCTCAAGCCCAGGTAGTTGCACGGCGACCAGATCTAATCCCTCTGGGGGATCCATTAAGAATGGATTGAAAAGAGATGCGCCTACACCCATCGAGTGGAAGCACAGAACACGGGGGCAGCCGGTATTGACAGGATTACCACGAACGAACCAAGGTGATGAAAGCCTGGTCAGTCCATCGTAAGATGTGAGTTCAGACTGTTCATCTCCAGTGTTGGTAGGGCCTGCTGTCAACGACTCGTTACGAGAAATCCCATCTAGATCCGCAGCAATCTCATGCAGGCTTGGTCCCTGGAAAAGCTTTATAAGAGGATATGGTACTCTTATCTCTCGGAGGATCAAGCTTCGCACCTGCGTGAGAATCAGAGAGTCGAAGGAATAATGGTCGATCTTTTCCGTTGGAGAGATACGGTTAGTATCCACTCCTAATATTCTCGCCAGTCCTGATTGCAATATGTCGGTGATCGCCTGGATTCGCTCTGGACCCGACAGTTGAGATGAAAGTCGCTTAGACTCGTCACTCTCCGCTACTTCCTGCTGTTTATCTAACCCATGATAAGCACCATCGATAGCCAAATGGGGATAGGCCTTAAAGAACATTGACCAGTCGATGCTTGCAGCCAGGCTCTGGGTTCTGCTATAAATAAGGGAGCGCTCGAGAGCAGATAAAACACGTGCAAGACTCATTGTCGATTGCCCCTCGGATTCTAAGAGCCTTAGTAATGAACGATTTTCGGCATAGAGACGACGAGACATGCCGGCGTAATCCCCCAAAACGCCGAGATTAAGCGAGATTCCGGGCAGACCAGAGGCTCGACGATGGTGAGCAAGCCCGTCAAGGAACTGATTTGCTGCCGCATAGCCTAGCTGGCCGTACCCGGCGACAACACTGCTAATAGAGGATATGAGGACAAAGAAGTCGAGGCGCATCCCTTGTGTCGACTGGTGCAGATTCCACGCGCCCATGGCCTTCGGAGAGAAAGCTTGCCGGAAACTGTCCGTTGTAACATTATGGGCAGAAACTGCTGTAAGGATGCCGGCACAATGAATAACACCTGCAATGGGTGGCCAGGGCCTCTGCTGCTGGAATAGGAAGTGAACTGTTTCAGCGTTACTGATATCACCAATTTCGATGTGGATCGTAGTTCCTCGACGTTGCATATCTGATAGGACAGCGTGATCTTCGGTAGACTTTGGCCCTGTCCTGCTGACAAGCACGAGATGTTTTGCTCCTCGCTCATCCAAGAACTTGGCCAGGCGCAGTCCTAATCCACTTAGACCGCCGGTTATGACATAAGTCCGACCTTCGTGTAATTTGAGCTGCAATGGGGGTGCTGCTTGGACATATACCCCAGCCGACATTTCCACCGCGGCCTTGCCGATAACGGAAGACCGTGAGAGCTCCTTAAGCGCCGTGGGTAGCGCGGTGACTGGATACGTGGTAATCGGTGGGGGCATTAATTTACTGCTATTAAACAATTCACACACCTCGTTAACGAGTTGACGGTGTAAAGCTGGCTTTTGTGCCGCCAATCGGTCGACGTCAACGGCGAAAAAAGAACCGTTCTGTCTGAACTGTTCCAAGCTTATCCTCGTGTTTCGATAGATGTCTGTCGTGCCAATTTCTAAAAAGCGTCCGAATGGAGCAAGGCATGCCACTGACTGTGAGAACATGGCCCCAGTCAGACAATTCAGCACCACATCAACGCCCCGACCCTCCGTGACCCGCTTGACCTCATCATGGAACGACAGAGAGCGAGAGTCGAAAACTGCTTCAGCTCCCCATCTAGACGCCACGGCTCGTCGAGAAGGGCTTCCTGCCGTTGCGTACACACGAGCTCCAAAAAGCTTCGCAATTTGAATCGCTGCGATACCCACCCCATCGGCTGCTGAATGGACTAGCACGCTCTCTCCGGATGTGAGCCTTGCAAGGTATACGAGAGCATAGTACGCTGTGAGGAAAATAATCTGGACGCAAGCGGCCTGGGTAAGTGAAAGAGAGGAGGGTACGGGTACAACAAGGTCACGACTGGCAACGACATACCCGGCGATGCCGTTGGAAACTCGTGCCATGACTGGGGCACCACGCTCGATGCCTTTCACATTCTGACCGATATCTGCAACTCGCCCGGCGATCTCCAGCCCTAGGTTTTGGCCGCCGGCTAAACTCCCCGAGGCGGCTCGCTCGCCTAGGAGGCCCTGTGCATTCATGACGTCCTTGAAGTTCAAACCTACTGCATGGACTTCAATTCCAACTTCATCCGGACCCGGCTTCTGGAAAGGTTGCTGCCGAAGGACGACGCTATCGAACGAGCCGTTGGGGTCTGGTTGCGCTTGATACCTCCCTCCTCGTGCAGGGAGCGACCTCTGGTTCTTTCTTCCTTCCTGCTCTACATCAACGGCCACTATTCGCCTGACGAAACAGCCTTTCGACCGAAGGGCTACCACCGTTTCATGGCGGCCTACTCGAACTGTTCGCAACTCTGCCTCTAGAAAGGGGATTTGTCGGTCCATCTCGTCAAGTTCAAGATCGATGATGCGGATCGGGCAATATGGCAGCTCATTTGCCATAACACGTGCAGCTGCTTCCAGTGAAGAGGCCAGGGGATCGCATTGTGTATCCTCCGCGGTTATACAGGCCCCCTTGGTGAGTACGACCACCATGCAACTGCCGGTCTGGCCATGAATCCAAGATGCGACACGGCTGAATGTCCTTATCACGGCATCCAGACCTCTTGAAAGACGTAAATCTGGTGGTCCTGATATCAATGCCGGCAAGATGAGTAGTGTCCGACGGTCTAAATTGAACCCCCATTGAGCAGTTTCCCACGCAGCGTCCACTGCCTCCATCTCCTTCTCATGGACGCGTGAACTAGGAAATGCTCTTTGGATCGCAGATCCTAGCCAGTCCCACTGGCTGGATAGTGGGTGTAAGAGTAAGACATTCTCAAAATCTGCCTCTACTTTGCTCAGTTGCTCCTCCGTCTCTGGGTGGAATTGCACCTGGTATTCCACCGCCTGGGATAAAGTTTTGCCCTGGAGACGCTTGGCCGTGAGGCCCGTCAGCATCGCGATGAGCTGACCACGCTCTCCATAGACAAACACATCGCACCCAAGGAACGTAGCGTCGTGGCGAGTCATCTGGATATGCGTAAAGGCCTTTGTAACAGGATAGTCATTCAGCATGACGAATGTTCCCACGTTGCTCGGCAGGTACATATAGCTAGGGTCGCCGACATAGTGTTGATAAACAAACACTGTGTGAAGGCAAGCATCTAGCAGTGCCGGGTGGAAATTAAATCGTGCTGCTTCTTCACGCAGCTGAGACGGGAGCTCAACCACCGAGAAGACCTCTTCGCCCAGGCGCCAGGCGTTTCTAATGCAGCGAAATGCTTCGCCATATCGAAGGCCTGCCTCCTCAACTCGCCGGTAAAATAGATCGGTGTCTACCTCAGTCCCTGACTGGAGGCGAGCCCTTACGCTTTCCATTGCCTCTGGGTTTATCTTGGGCGGCTGGTCGCGCGCGTTGATCCGACCTCGGGTACAGACTTTCCCCGTGGTTGTTGGGCTTGCATCAGCTTGTCGGGTGCTCAGAATGAAGTCGTTGGCGGGACTAGTGATTTCAAGCATCACCTGGGGAGGAAAGTCTTCTGGCGACGCCAGGACGACAGGCTGTTCAAGTTGAATATCCTCCAACCATACCCACTGATGTAGATATATGCTTGCCGCCAGGAATGTCGCTTCAGCCTGTCCAGTCATCGGGAACACAATTGCTCCGTCAACTACATGGTCCGTTAAAAATGGTGAAACGCCGGTGCTTAGTCGAAGATGCAATATGCCCCGCCCGTCATCAGTCAGGTTGGTCGAGTCTTCCAGAAACGGATGGCGAGACTCTGCTAGCCGGGTATTTTGGATTTTGGGATGCTCAAACCAGTAGTGCTGCCTTTGGAAAGGATACAACGGCAGGTCAATCAAACGACCCCTCCCACTATTAAAGGCTGAAAGTTGGGCAGGGATACCCACTGCATATGCAGCACCGATAACACAAGAGAGTGGCTCCACGTCGCTCCCACGGGCCATGGCGGGAAACAGATGAACTTGCCGTTTAGCAGCCTCTGCTATGTCTCTGGTTCCGGAGATCAGGACTGGGTGCGGTCCGATCTCCACCAGAAAGTTCAAACCGTCTTCAATCATTCTGGAAGCTGTCTCCACATACCTAACTGGGCTCCGGATGTTCCTGAACCAATATTCCCCGGTTAGATGTGTCCCTGACTCGACGGACGCAGTAACGGTAGAGTAGAGATTGATTTCCGCTTGTCTCCCCTGGATTGGAGACAAGGCCGTGAGAAGGTCGTCTTTCAGCGGATCCATGAAGCGGCTGTGGTAAGGATTATCTACTTTGACAAAGCGAGCAAATATTCTACGACTCTCCAGGTTACTCGCAACTTTCTTCAAGTCGGCTATCTTGCCCGTGAGGGTAGTCATCTTTGGGCCATTGTAGCCTGCGATCTCCACGCTGTCACTGACCTGGAAGGGCTGGATTAACTTAGCAGCCTCTGTTCCTGAGACCCCTGCGGCCAGCATTGACCCCTCCCCGGCGGCTTTGTTCTGAATCTGAGACCGAAAGTAGACCACGGCCACAGCTTCTTCTAGGTTTATTGCGCCGGATATATGGGCTGCAGCGACCTCTCCGATCGAATGTCCGACGCAGCTCTCTGGTATGACACCATAGAACATAAGAGTCTTTGCTAGTGCAATTTGAATCGCTGCGATCGCCGGCTGGGCTATAGTAGTCTTATTGGTCCTAGTCGAGTCCACGGAATCGTCGAAGATCTCATCAACGATCGAAAAGTTCGCCATAGAAGTGAAAATATCATCGAAAGCCGCCAGATGGTCGCGAAAAACTGATTCTTGATCCGCAAGCTGCCGACCCATTCCAAGCCACTGGCCGCCTTGACCGGAGAATACAAAGGCGACTCTAGAGGGTGTTCCAGATAGCTTCTGGAGTGTCACACTTGCCTTGGATGGCTTGCCAGCGCCGAGGTGATCAAGTCGCTGGCACAGATCCTCTAAGCCATTGGCCGGCACAACTGATATCTGGGGATGTTGATCTCGGCGCATATTCAGTGTGTATGCGACATCTTCCATATATGGTTTCTCTAAGCGCAGGTGGGCAGCCAGGTCTTTAGCGGTATGCGCCAATGCAGACTGTGATTTGGCGGATAAAACGAAAACACGCGCTGCACAACTAGACTTCTCCATATATGCGCAGATGTCATCCGGTGCCTGCTCCAGTATGATATGGGCGTTGGAACCTCCAGCTCCAAAGGAGTTGAGACCGACCAGCCTCTTCCGTTTATCGTCACGGGGTAACTGTTTTCGCTTGCTTGGCACAGCCAATCGCAGTGATTTGAAGTTGATAGAAGGGTTTGGGATTACGTGGTTGGGCTGCGGGGGGATCTCGCCGTAGAAGGTGATGAGCGAGGCCTTGATAAAGCTAATAATCCCAGCGGCACCCTCCAGGTGACCAAAATTCCCTTTGACGGACCCAATCCAAAGGGGTTCCTCCTTGGAACGCCCCTGTCCCAGTTCCTTACCCAGGGCATTTGCTTCGATCGGATCGCCGACCGACGTACCAGGTCCGTGGGCTTCCACATACTGAACCATTTTCGGGTCTACGCCCGATTGGGTGTAAACCGTCTTCAATAACCGTGCCTGCGCGAGGAAACTTGGAACTGCAAATCCATCTGGTGTATATCCGTCCTGATTAATAAGAGAGCCGCGGATACAAGCATAGATGCGATCATTGTCTCGGCGTGCTTTGCTGAGTGGCTTCAGGTACACAACACCCACACCTTCGCTGCGAACGTAGCCATTCGCCGATGCGTCAAATGGCTTACAGGATCCATCTGGGGACAGGAATCCAGCCTTGGACAACATGATGGTGGGCTCCGGTCGAAGAATAGCATTAACCCCACCGGCTAGGGCCCCCTCGGTTTCCTGTGTCCAGATACTCTGACAGGCGAGATGCAGTGCCGTCATGCTGCTCGAGCAGGCCGTGTCAAGCGTAATGCTGGGGCCTTGTAGGTTGAGCCGATGAGACACGCGGTTTGCCGTTGCGCATATCGAGGTTCCCATGACCACATGGGGGCTGACGATATCCCGATGCCCCGTGGCCGTCTGGATAGCCAGGTAGTCATACATAGAGGTGCCGAGGAAGACGCCCGTTTTTGAACCAGAAACCATCTCTAGACAAGTGCCAGAGTCCTGTAGTGCATGGACACTCGCTTCCAGTACCAGGCGTTGCTGGGGATCGATTCGGGACGCTTCTGCTGGATAGTAGTCGAAGAATTCCGCATCAAATGACTTGATGTCGTCTACAAACCCGCCTTTGCGGTTCCGTATAGTCCCATATTTCTGGGGGTCTACGTCGTAGAACGAGCTGGAGTCAAACCGGTCTTTGGGGACATCGCCCACAACCTCCGTGCCATGTTGCAATGTTTCCCAGAACTTCTTCGCCGTGGAAACACCTGCTGGAAAGCGACAGCCAATGCCGACAACGGCGATGGGTTCACGACTTGGAGGGTCCATCTTTTATCACATTTATATTTTTTTCCAAGTTGTTAGATGCGCATAGGTAATGGGTAGGGTGTCTTGAACGTGAAGTAGTCGTAATAAGCAGTAGTCAAGTAATGTCCATGTTTGAGGGCTTGGACTTTGGTGTCCTGTCGTCACTTTTATATTAAACCCATGGCAAAAAGATCATGTCACTTTTCATTTGGACTAGACGTATGACCCTTTCTAATCATGTACTTCCTATAACAGGAATTACCTTTCTATTCCTGTCCATCTTCAAGCTCAAATACCGTGTTTCAACTACAAACCCCGAATCCTTTCACCTTCTCTGTGGTCAGGAAATGTCATTGATTATTTACTTCCTATTTAGGTAGGACACTCTTGTCATATGCAGATCCCGGCCGCGGAACGGGAGCTAAATTTAACTCTGTATAATTTCCTCGCCCAAAATGCGAATATTGGCAGGAACTTTGCCGTCACTTCATAGTTTATTCAAACGTTATCTTGGGTTCTGATAGATTATCAATAGAGTTTCGTCAACTGATTTGCATATGTCAAACATCTCCTGGCTTAATTAAACCCCTGTCATTAAAAAGACACATACAGAACTAGACCTCGCCACGGGTCAGGTTTGGGTCCAACATCAGAACCCGCGTTCCTCCATACCGGAAAGTTCCTTGGCTCAGGAAGTGACAATCCGGAAAGTTCCCTGATTTCAGGAGGTAACATAACCCACGGGCAGATAAGTTTTCGACGGGTTTTCGACGGGTTCTTGGCGAGTAACCCGAGGGTAACCCATGGGTTACCCGTTTATTCCAGAATTCAATTGGCTTATATTCAATCCACCAATGGTAGATCAAACTTAGATCGAAACTAGGGTAGTTCCCAACCTCCCACCCTCCAAGTCTTCTTGAGAGACTATTTCAAAGGTAAGTCTATCTATCAGTCAACAGAGTGCTCTCCATAATACAGAGTCTATTATTGATTCTGATTTTATTCGACCAATCTTATTGTCGGTTGACTTGGTCATTGCCCTAAGCAGATATCCTATCGATTCAACTGAATATAGGTATATGCTCGGTGG